>NW_027664062.1:0-232000 GCF_964034855.1 Anser brachyrhynchus
ACTTCAATGAGTCCAGAGAGTGCACTGGCACCACTGGGGATGCACTGCAGTGAGTCCAGAGAGTGCAGTGGCACCACTGGGGATGCACTGCAGTGAGTCCAGAGAGTGCTTTGGCACCAGTGGGGATGCACTGCAGTTACTCCAGTGAGTGCACTGGCACCACTGGGGATGCAGTGCAGTGAGTCCAGAGAGTGCACTGGCACCAGTGGGGATGCACTGCAGTGAGTCCAGAGAGTGCACTGGCACCACTGGGGATGCACTGCAGTGAGTCCAGAGAGTGCACTGTCACCACTGGGGATGCAGTACAGTGAGTCCACAGAGTGCACTGGCACCACTGGGGATGCAGTGCAGTGAGTCCAGAGAGTGCACTGGCACCACTGGGGATGCAGTGCAGTGAGTCCAGAGAGTGCACTGGCACTACTGGGGATGCAGTGCAGTGAGTCCAGAGAGTGCACTGGCACCACTGGGGATGCACTGCAGTGAGTCCAGAGAGTGCACTGTCACTACTGGGGATGCAGTACAGTGAGTCCAGAGAGTGCACTGGCCCCACTGGGGATGCAGTGCAGTGAGTCCTGAGAGTGCACTGGCACCACTGGGGATGCACTGCAGTGAGTCCAGAGATTGCACTGGCACCACTGGGGATGCAGTACAGTGAGTCCACACAGTGCACTAGCACCACTGGGGATGCAGTGCAGTGAGTCCAGAGAGTGCACTGGCACCACTGGGGATGCAGTGCAGTGAGTCCAGAGAGTGCACTGGCACCACTGGTGATGCACTGCTGTGAGTCCAGAGAGTGCTCTTGCACCACAGGGGATGCAGTGCAGTGACTCAAGAGAGTGCACTGGCACCAGTGGGGATGCACTGCAGTGAGTCCAGAGAGTGCACTGGCACCACTGGAGATGCAGTACAGTGAGTCCAGAGAGTGCATTGGCACCACTGGGGATGCACTGCAATGAGTCCAGAGAGTGCACTGGCACCACTGGGGATGCACTGCAGTGAGTCCAGAGAGTGCACTGGCACCACTGGGGATGCACTGCAGTGAGTCCAGAGAGTGTACTGGCACCTCTGGGGATGCACTGAAGTGAGTCCAGAGAGTGCACTGGCACCACTGAGAATGCACTTCAGTGAGTCCAGAGAGTGCACTGGCACCACTGGGGATGCACTGCAGTGAGTCCACAGAGTGCACTAGCACCACTGGGGATGCACTGCAGTGAGTCCAGAGAGTGTACTGGCACCTCTGGGGATGCACTGAAGTGAGTCCAGAGAGTGCACTGGCACCACTGAGAATGCACTTCAGTGAGTCCAGAGAGTGCACTGGCACCACTGGGGATGCACTGCAGTGAGTCCACAGAGTGCACTAGCACCACTGGGGATGCAGTGCAGTGAGTCCAGAGAGTGCGCTGGAACCACTGGGGATGCAGTGCAGTGAGTCCAGAGAGTGCACTGGCACCACTGGGGATGCAGTGCAGTGAGTCCAGAGAGTGCACTGGCACCAGTGGGGATGCACTGCAGTGAGTCCAGTGAGTGCACTGGCACCACTGGGGATGCAGTGCAGTGAGTCCAGAGAGTGCACTGGCACCACTGGGGATGCAGTTCAGTGAGTCCAGAGAGTGCACTGGCACCACTGGGGATGCAGTGCAGTGAGTCCAGAGAGTGCACTGGCACCACTGAGAATGCACTTCAGTGAGTCCAGAGAGTGCACTGGCACCACTGGGGATGCAGTGCAGTGAGTCCAGAGATTGCAATGGCACCACTGCGGATGCACTGCAGTGACTCCAGAGTGCGCACAGGCACCACTGGGGATGCAGTGCAGTGAGTCCAGAGAGTGCACTGGCACCACTGGGGATGCACTGCAGTGAGCCCAGAGAGTGCACTGGCACCAGTGGGGATGCACTGCAGTGAGTCCAGTGAGTGCACTGGCACCACTGGGGAAGCAGTGCAGTGAGTCCAGAGAGTGCAGAGGCACCACTGGTGATGCAGTTTAGTGAGTCCAGAGAGTGCACTGGCACCACTGGGGATGCAGTGCAGTGAGTCCAGAGAGTGCACTGGCACTACTGGAGATGCAGTGCAGTGAGTCCAGAGAGTGCTCTGGCACCACTGGGGATACACTGCAGTGAGTCCAGAGAGTGCACTGTCACTACTGGGGATGCAGTGCAGTGAGTCCAGAGAGTGCACTGGCCCCACTGGGGATGCAGTGCAGTGAGTTCTGAGAGTGCACTGGCACCACTGGGGATGCAGTGCAGTGAGTCCAGAGAGTGCACTGGCACCACTGGTGATGCACTGCTGTGAGTCCAGAGAGTGCTCTTGCACCACAGGGGATGCAGTGCAGTGACTCAAGAGAGTGCACTGGCAGCACTGGGGATGCAGTGCAGTGAGTTCAGAGAGTGCACTGGCACCACTGGAGATGCAGTGCAGTGAGTCCAGAGAGTGCAATGGCACCACTGGTGATGCACTGCAGTGAGTCCAGAGAGTGCACTGGCTGCACTGGGGATGCACTGCAGTGAGTCCAGAGAGTGCACTGGCACCACTGGGGATGCACTGCAGTGAGTCCACAGAGTGCACTAGCACCACTGGGGATGCACTGCAGTGAGTCCAGAGAGTGTACTGGCACCTCTGGGGATGCACTGAAGTGAGTCCAGAGAGTGCACTGGCACCACTGAGAATGCACTTCAGTGAGTCCAGAGAGTGCACTGGCACCACTGGGGATGCACTGCAGTGAGTCCACAGAGTGCACTAGCACCACTGGGGATGCAGTGCAGTGAGTCCAGAGAGTGCACTGGCACCACTGGGGATGCACTGCAGTGAGCCCAGAGAGTGCACTGGCACCAGTGGGGATGCACTGCAGTGAGTCCAGTGAGTGCACTGGCACCACTGGGGAAGCAGTGCAGTGAGTCCAGAGAGTGCAGAGGCACCACTGGTGATGCAGTGCAGTGAGTCCAGAGAGTGCACTGGCAGCACTGGGGATGCAGTGCAGTGAGTCCAGAGAGTGCACTGGCACCACTGGGGATGCAGTTCAGTGAGTCCAGAGAGTGCAATGGCAACACTGCGGATGCACTGCAGTGAGTCCAGAGAGTGCACTGGCTGCACTGGGGATGCACTGCAGTGAGTCCAGAGAGTGCACTGGCACCACTGGGGATGCACTGCAGTGAGTCCAGAGAGTGTACTGGCACCACTGGGGATACAGTGCAGTGAGTCCAGAGAGTGCGCTGGAACCACTGGGGATGCAGTGCAGTGAGTCCAGAGAGTGCACTGGCACCAGTGGGGATGCACTGCAGTGAGTCCAGTGAGTGCACTGGCACCACTGGGGATGCAGTGCAGTGAGTCCAGAGAGTGCACTGGCACCACTGGGGAAGCAGTGCAGTTAGTCCAGAGAGTGCAGTGGCACCACTAGGGATGCAGTGTAGTGAGTCCAGAGAGTGCACTGGCACCACTGGGGATGCAGTGCAGTGAGTCCAGAGAGTGCACTGGCACCACTGGGGATGCAGTTCAGTGAGTCCAGAGAGTGCACTGGCACCACTGGGGATGCAGTGCAGTGAGTCCAGAGAGTGCACTGGCACCACTGAGAATGCACTTCAGTGAGTCCAGAGAGTGCACTGGCACCACTGGGGATGCAGTGCAGTGAGTCCAGAGATTGCACTGGCAGCACTGGGGATGCAGTGCTGTGACTCCAGAGAGCGCACAGGCACCACTGGGGATGCAGTGCAGTGAGTCCAGAGAGTGCACTGGCACCACTGGGGATGCACTGCAGTGAGCCCAGAGAGTGCACTGGCACCAGTGGGGATGCACTGCAGTGAGTCCAGTGAGTGCACTGGCACCACTGGGGAAGCAGTGCAGTGAGTCCAGAGAGTGCAGAGGCACCACTGGTGATGCAGTTTAGTGAGTCCAGAGAGTGCACTGGCACCACTGGGGATGCAGTGCAGTGAGTCCAGTGAGTGTACTGGCACCACTGGGGATGCACTGCAGTGAGTCCAGAGAGTGCACTGCCACCACTGAGAATGCACTTCAGTGCGTCCAGAGAGTGCACTGGCACCACTGGGGATGCACTTCAGTGAATCCAGAGAGTGCACTGGCACCACTGCGGATGCAGTGCTTTGACTCCAGAGAGTGCTCTGGCACCACTGGGGATGCAGTGCAGTGAGTCCAGAGAGTGCACTGGCACCACTGGGGATGCGGTGCCAGGAGTCCAGAGAGTGCTTTGGCACCAGTGGGGATGCACTGCAGTTACTCCAGAGACTGCACTGGCACCATTGGGGATGCAGTGCAGTGAGTCCAGAGAGTGCACTGGCACCACTGGTGATGCACTGCAGTGAGTCCAGAGAGTGCACTGGCACCACTGGGGATGCACTGCAGTGAGTCCAGAGAGTGCACTGGCACCACTGGGGATGCAGTGCAGTGAGTCCACAGAGTGCACTGGCACCACTGGGGATGCACTGCAGTGAGTCCAGAGAGTGCACTGGCACCACTGGGGATGCACTGCAGTGAGTGCAGAGAGTGCACTGGCACCACTGGGGAAGCAGTGCAGTGAGTCCAGAGAGTGCACTGGCACCACTGGGGATGCAGTGCAGTGAGTCCAGAGAGTGCACTGGCACTACCTGTGATGCAGTGCAGTGAGTCCAGAGAGTGCACTAGCACCAATGGGGCTGCAGTGCAGTGAGTCCAGAGAGTGCACTGGCACTACCTGTGATGCAGTGCAGTGAGTCCAGAGAGTGCACTGGCACCACTGGGGATGCAGTGCAGTGAGTCCAGAGATTGCACTGGCACCACTGGGGATGCAGTGCAGTGAGTCCAGAGAGTGCACTGGCACCACTGGGGATGCAGTGCATTGAGTCCAGAGAGTGCACTGGCACAACTGGGGATGCACTTCAGTGAGTCCAGAGAGTACACTGGCACCAGTGGGGATGCAGTGCAGTGAGTCCAGAGAGTGCACTGGCACCACTGGGGATGCACTGCAGTGAGTCCAGAGAGTGCACTGGCACCACTGGGGATGTGTCCAGTGAGTCCAGTGAGTGCACTGGCACCACTGGGGATGCAGTGCAGTGAGTCCAGAGAGTGCACTGGCAGCACTGGGGATGCAGTGCAGTGAGTCCAGAGAGTGCACTGGCACCACTGGGGATGCAGTTCAGTGAGTCCAGAGAGTGCACTGGCACCACTGGGGATGCAGTGCAGTGAGTCCAGAGAGTGCACTGGCTGCACTGGGGATGCACTGCAGTGAGTCCAGAGAGTGCACTGGCACCACTGGGGATGCACTGCAGTGAGTCCAGAGAGTGTACTGGCACCACTGGGGATACAGTGCAGTGAGTCCAGAGAGTGCGCTGGAACCACTGGGGATGCACTGCAGTGAGTCCAGAGAGTGCACTGGCACCAGTGGGGATGCACTGCAGTGAGTCCAGTGAGTGCACTGGCACCACTGGGGATGCAGTGCAGTGAGTCCAGAGAGTGCACTGGCACCACTGGGGAAGCAGTGCAGTGAGTCCAGAGAGTGCAGTGGCACCACTAGGGATGCAGTGCAGTGAGTCCAGAGAGTGCACTGGCAGCACTGGGGATGCAGTGCAGTGAGTCCAGAGAGTGCACTGGCACCACTGGGGATGCAGTGCAGTGAGTCCAGAGAGTGCACTGGCACCACTGAGAATGCACTTCAGTGAGTCCAGAGAGTGCACTGGCACCACTGGGGATGCAGTGCAGTGAGTCCAGAGATTGCACAGGCACCACTGGGGATGCAGTGCTGTGACTCCAGAGAGCGCACAGGCACCACTGGGGATGCAGTGCAGTGAGTCCAGAGAGTGCACTGGCACCACTGGTGATGCACTGCAGTGAGCCCAGAGAGTGCACTGGCACCAGTGGGGATGCACTGCAGTGAGTCCAGTGAGTGCACTGGCACCACTGGGGAAGCAGTACAGTGAGTCCAGAGAGTGCAGAGGCACCACTGGTGATGCAGTTTAGTGAGTCCAGAGAGTGCACTGGCACCACTGGGGATGCAGTGCAGTGAGTCCAGTGAGTGTACTGGCACCACTGGGGATGCACTGCAGTGAGTCCAGAGAGTGCACTGGCACCACTGAGAATGCACTTCAGTGAGTCCAGAGAGTGCAGTGACACCACTGCGGATGCAGTGCTTTGACTCCAGAGAGTGCACTGGCACCACTGGGGATGCAGTGCAGTGAGTCCAGAGAGTGCACTGGCACCACTGGGGATGCGGTGCCAGGAGTCCAGAGAGTGCTTTGGCACCAGTGGGGATGCACTGCAGTTACTCCAGAGACTGCACTGGCACCATTGGGGATGCAGTGCAGTGAGTCCAGAGAGTGCACTGGCACCACTGGGGATGCACTGCAGTGAGTCCAGAGAGTGCACTGTCACCACTGGGGATGCACTGCAGTGAGTCCAGAGAGTGCACTGTCACCACTGGGGATGCAGTGCAGTGAGTCCACAGAGTGCACTGGCACCACTGGGGATGCACTGCAGTGAGTCCAGAGAGTGCACTGGCACCACTGGGGATGCACTGCAGTGAGTGCAGAGAGTGCACTGGCACCACTGGGGAAGCAGTGCAGTGAGTCCAGAGAGTGCACTGGCACCACTGGGGATGCAGTGCAGTGAGTCCAGAGAGTGCACTGGCACTACCTGTGATGCAGTGCAGTGAGTCCAGAGAGTGCACTAGCACCAATGGGGCTGCAGTGCAGTGAGTCCAGAGAGTGCACTGGCACCAGTGGGGATGCACTGCAGTGAGTCCAGTGAGTGCACTGGCACCACTGGGGATGCACTACAGTGAGTCCAGAGATTGCACTGGCACCACTGGGGATGCAGTGCAGTGAGTCCAGAGAGTGAACTGGCACCAGTGGGGATGCAGTGCAGTGAGTCCAGAGAGTGCACTGTCACCACTGGGGATGCAGTACAGTGAGTCCACAGAGTGCACTGGCACCAGTGGGTATGCAGTACAGTGAGTCCAGAGAGTGCACTGGCACCACTGGGGATGCACTGCAGTGAGTCCAGAGAGTACACTGGCACCAGTGGGGATGCAGTGCAGTGAGTCCAGAGAGTGCACTGGCACCACTGGGGATGCACTGCAGTGAGTCCAGAGAGTGCACTGGCACCACTGGGGATGTGTCCAGTGAGTCCAGTGAGTGCACTGGCACCACTGGGGATGCAGTGCAGTGAGTCCAGAGAGTGCACTGGCACCACTGGGGATGCAGTGCAGTGAGTCCAGAGAGTGCACTGGCACCACTGGGGATGCAGTTCAGTGAGTCCAGAGAGTGCACTGGCACCACTGGGGATGCAGTGCAGTGAGTCCAGAGAGTGCACTGGCTGCACTGGGGATGCACTGCAGTGAGTCCAGAGAGTGCACTGGCACCACTGGGGATGCACTGCAGTGAGTCCAGAGAGTGTACTGGCACCACTGGGGATACAGTGCAGTGAGTCCAGAGAGTGCGCTGGAACCACTGGGGATGCAGTGCAGTGAGTCCAGAGAGTGCACTGGCACCAGTGGGGATGCACTGCAGTGAGTCCAGTGAGTGCACTGGCACCACTGGGGATGCAGTGCAGTGAGTCCAGAGAGTGCACTGGCACCACTGGGGAAGCAGTGCAGTGAGTCCAGAGAGTGCAGTGGCACCACTAGGGATGCAGTGTAGTGAGTCCAGAGAGTGCACTGGCAGCACTGGGGATGCAGTGCAGTGAGTCCAGAGAGTGCACTGGCACCACTGGGGATGCAGTTCAGTGAGTCCAGAGAGTGCACTGGCACCACTGGGGATGCAGTGCAGTGAGTCCAGAGAGTGCACTGGCACCACTGAGAATGCACTTCAGTGAGTCCAGAGAGTGCACTGGCACCACTGGGGATGCAGTGCAGTGAGTCCAGAGATTGCACAGGCACCACTGGGGATGCAGTGCTGTGACTCCAGAGAGCGCACAGGCACCACTGGGGATGCAGTGCAGTGAGTCCAGAGAGTGCACTGGCACCACTGGTGATGCACTGCAGTGAGCCCAGAGAGTGCACTGGCACCAGTGGGGATGCACTGCAGTGAGTCCAGTGAGTGCACTGGCACCACTGGGGAAGCAGTGCAGTGAGTCCAGAGAGTGCAGAGGCACCACTGGTGATGCAGTTTAGTGAGTCCAGAGAGTGCACTGGCACCACTGGGGATGCAGTGCAGTGAGTCCAGTGAGTGTACTGGCACCACTGGGGATGCACTGCAGTGAGTCCAGAGAGTGCACTGGCACCACTGAGAATGCACTTCAGTGAGTCCAGAGAGTGCAGTGGCACCACTGGGGATGCACTGCAGTGAGTCCAGAGAGTGCACTGGCACCACTGCGGATGCAGTGCTTTGACTCCAGAGAGTGCACTGGCACCACTGGGGATGCAGTGCAGTGAGTCCAGAGAGTGCACTGGCACCACTGGGGATGCGGTGCCAGGAGTCCAGAGAGTGCTTTGGCATAAGTGGGGATGCACTGCAGTTACTCCAGAGACTGCACTGGCACCATTGGGGATGCAGTGCAGTGAGTCCAGAGAGTGCACTGGCACCACTGGGGATGCACTGCAGTGAGTCCAGAGAGTGCACTGTCACCACTGGGGATGCACTGCAGTGAGTCCAGAGAGTGCACTGTCACCACTGGGGATGCACTGCAGTGAGTCCAGAGAGTGCACTGGCACCACTGGGGATGCACTGCAGTGAGTGCAGAGAGTGCACTGGCACCACTGGGGAAGCAGTGCAGTGAGTCCAGAGAGTGCACTGGCACCACTGGGGATGCAGTGCAGTGAGTCCAGAGAGTGCACTGGCACTACCTGTGATGCAGTGCAGTGAGTCCAGAGAGTGCACTAGCACCAATGGGGCTGCAGTGCAGTGAGTCCAGAGAGTGCACTGGCACCACTGGGGATGCAGTGCAGTGAGTCCAGAGAGTGCACTGGCACCAGTGGGGATGCACTGCAGTGAGTCCAGTGAGTGCACTGGCACCACTGGGGATGCACTACAGTGAGTCCAGAGATTGCACTGGCACCACTGGGGATGCAGTGCAGTGAGTCCAGAGAGTGCACTGGCACCACTGGGGATGCACTGCAGTGAGTCCAGAGAGTGCACTGTCACCACTGGGGATGCAGTACAGTGAGTCCACAGAGTGCACTGGCACCAGCGGGTATGCAGTACAGTGAGTCCAGAGAGTGCACTGGCACCACTGGGGATGCACTGCAGTGAGTCCAGAGAGTACACTGGCACCAGTGGGGATGCAGTGTAGTGAGTCCAGAGAGTGCACTGGCACCACTGGGGATGCACTGCAGTGAGTCCAGAGAGTGCACTGGCACCACTGGGGATGTGTCCAGTGAGTCCAGTGAGTGCACTGGCACCACTGGGGATGCAGTGCAGTGAGTCCAGAGAGTGCACTGGCAGCACTGGGGATGCAGTGCAGTGAGTCCAGAGAGTGCACTGGCACCACTGGGGATGCAGTTCAGTGAGTCCAGAGAGTGCACTGGCACCACTGGGGATGCAGTGCAGTGAGTCCAGAGAGTGCACTGGCTGCACTGGGGATGCACTGCAGTGAGTCCAGAGAGTGCACTGGCACCACTGGGGATGCACTGCAGTGAGTCCAGAGAGTGTACTGGCACCACTGGGGATACAGTGCAGTGAGTCCAGAGAGTGCGCTGGAACCACTGGGGATGCAGTGCAGTGAGTCCAGAGAGTGCACTGGCACCAGTGGGGATGCACTGCAGTGAGTCCAGTGAGTGCACTGGCACCACTAGGGATGCAGTGTAGTGAGTCCAGAGAGTGCACTGGCAGCACTGGGGATGCAGTGCAGTGAGTCCAGAGAGTGCACTGGCACCACTGGGGATGCAGTGCAGTGAGTCCAGAGATTGCACAGGCACCACTGGGGATGCAGTGCTGTGACTCCAGAGAGCGCACAGGCACCACTGGGGATGCAGTGCAGTGAGTCCAGAGAGTGCACTGGCACCACTGGTGATGCACTGCAGTGAGCCCAGAGAGTGCACTGGCACCAGTGGGGATGCACTGCAGTGAGTCCAGTGAGTGCACTGGCACCACTGGGGAAGCAGTGCAGTGAGTCCAGAGAGTGCAGAGGCACCACTGGTGATGCAGTTTAGTGAGTCCAGAGAGTGCACTGGCACCACTGGGAATGCAGTGCAGTGAGTCCAGTGAGTGTACTGGCACCACTGGGGATGCACTGCAGTGAGTCCAGAGAGTGCACTGGCACCACTGAGAATGCACTTCAGTGAGTCCAGAGAGTGCAGTGGCACCACTGGGGATGCACTTCAGTGAGTCCAGAGAGTGCACTGGCACCACTGCGGATGCAGTGCTTTGACTCCAGAGAGTGCACTGGCACCACTGGGGATGCAGTGCAGTGAGTCCAGAGAGTGCACTGGCACCACTGGGGATGCGGTGCCAGGAGTCCAGAGAGTGCTTTGGCACCAGTGGGGATGCACTGCAGTTACTCCAGAGACTGCACTGGCACCATTGGGGATGCAGTGCAGTGAGTCCAGAGAGTGCACTGGCACCACTGGGGATGCAGTGCAGTGTGTCCAGAGAGTGCACTGTCACCACTGGGGATGCAGTGCAGTGAGTCCACAGAGTGCACTGGCACCACTGGGGATGCACTGCAGTGAGTCCAGAGAGTGCACTGGCACCACTGGGGATGCACTGCAGTGAGTGCAGAGAGTGCACTGGCACCACTGGGGAAGCAGTGCAGTGAGTCCAGAGAGTGCACTGGCACCACTGGGGATGCAGTGCAGTGTGTCCAGAGAGTGCACTGGCACTACCTGTGATGCAGTGCAGTGAGTCCAGAGAGTGCACTAGCACCAATGGGGCTGCAGTGCAGTGAGTCCAGAGAGTGCACTGGCACCACTGGGGATGCAGTGCAGTGAGTCCAGAGAGTGCACTGGCACCAGTGGGGATGCACTGCTGTGAGTCCAGTGAGTGCACTGGCACCACTGGGGATGCACTACAGTGAGTCCAGAGATTGCACTGGCACCACTGGGGATGCAGTGCAGTGAGTCCAGAGAGTGCACTGGCACCACTGGGGATGCAGTGCATTGAGTCCAGAGAGTGCACTGGCACAACTGGGGATGCACTTCAGTGAGTCCAGAGAGTGAACTGGCACCAGTGGGGATGCAGTGCAGTGAGTCCAGAGAGTGCACTGGCACCACTGGGGATGCACTGCAGTGAGTCCAGAGAGTACACTGGCACCAGTGGGGATGCAGTGCAGTGAGTCCAGAGAGTGCACTGGCACCACTGGGGATGCACTGCAGTGAGTCCAGAGAGTGCACTGGCACCACTGGGGATGTGTCCGGTGAGTCCAGTGAGTGCACTGGCACCACTGGGGATGCAGTGCAGTGAGTCCAGAGAGTACACTGGCACCAGTGGGGATGCAGTGCAGTGAGTCCAGAGAGTGCACTGGCACCACTGGGGATGCAGTGCAGTCAGTCCAGTGAGTGCACTGGCACCACTGGGGGTGCAGTACAGTGAGTCCAGAGAGTACACTGGCACCACTGGGGATGCACTGCAGTGAGTCCAGACAGTGCACTGGCACCACTGGGGATGCCCTGCAGTGAGTCCAGATAGTGCACTGGCACCACTGGGGATGCAGTGCAGTGAGTCCAGAGAGTGCACTGGCACCACTGGGGATGCACTGCAGTGAGTCCAGAGAGTGCACTGGCACCACTGGGGATGCAGTGCAGTGAGTCCAGAGAGTGCACTGGCACCACTGGGGATGCACTGCAGTGAGTCCAGAGAGTGCACTGTCACCACTGGGGATGCAGTACAGTGAGTCCACAGAGTGCACTGGCACCAGTGGGTATGCAGTACAGTGAGTCCAGAGAGTGCACTGGCACCACTGGGCATGCAGTGCAGTGAGTCCAGAGAGTGCACTGGCACAACTGGGGATGCAGTGCAGTGAGTCCAGAGAGTGCTTTGGCACCAGTGGGGATGCAGTGCAGTTACTCCAGAGACTGCACTGGCACCACCGGGGATGCACTGCAGTGAGTCCAGAGAGTGCACTGGCACCACTGGGGATGCAGTGCAGTGAGTCCAGAGATTGCACTGGCACCACTGGGGATGCAGTGCTGTGACTCCAGAGAGCGCACTGGCACCACTGGGGATGCAGTGCAGTGAGTCCAGAGAGTGCACTGGCACCACTGGGGATGCACTGCAGTGAGCCCAGAGAGTGCACTGGCACCAGTGGGGATGCACTGCAGTGAGTCCAGTGAGTGCACTGGCACCACGGGGGAAGCAGTGCAGTGAGTCCAGAGAGTGCAGTGGCACCACTGGTGATGCAGTTTAGTGAGTCCAGAGAGTGCACTGGCACCACTGGGGATGCAGTGCAGTGAGTCCAGTGAGTGTACTGGCACCACTGGGGATGCACTGCAGTGAGTCCAGAGAGTGCACTGGCACCACTGAGAATGCACTTCAGTGAGTCCAGAGAGTGCACTGGCACCACTGGGGATGCACTGCAGTGAGTCCAGAGAGTGCACTGGCACCACTGGGGATGCAGTGCAGTGAGTCCAGAGAGTGCACTGGCACCACTGGGGATGCGGTGCTGGGAGTCCAGAGAGTGCTTTGGCACCAGTGGGGATGCAGTGCAGTTACTCCAGAGACTGCACTGGCACCACCGGGGATGCAGTGCAGTGAGTCCAGAGAGTGCACTGGCACCACTGGGGATGCAGTGCAGTGAGTCCAGAGATTGCACTGGCACCACTGGGGATGCAGTGCTGTGACTCCAGAGAGCGCACTGGCACCACTGGGGATGCAGTGCAGTGAGTCCAGAGAGTGCACTGGCACCACTGGGGATGCACTGCAGTGAGCCCAGAGAGTGCACTGGCACCAGTGGGGATGCACTGCAGTGAGTCCAGTGAGTGCACTGGCACCACTGGGGAAGCAGTGCAGTGAGTCCAGAGAGTGCAGTGGCACCACTGGGGATGCAGTTTAGTGAGTCCAGAGAGTGCACTGGCACCACTGGGGATGCAGTGCAGTGAGTCCAGTGAGTGTACTGGCACCACTGGGGATGCACTGCAGTGAGTCCAGAGAGTGCACTGGCACCACTGAGAATGCACTTCAATGAGTCCAGAGAGTGCACTGGCACCACTGGGGATGCACTGCAGTGAGTCCAGAGAGTGCACTGGCACCACTGGGGATGCACTGCAGTGAGTCCAGAGAGTGCTTTGGCACCAGTGGGGATGCACTGCAGTTACTCCAGAGACTGCACTGGCACCACTGGGGATGCACTGCAGTGAGTCCAGAGAGTGCACTGGCACCAGTGGGGATGCACTGCAGTGAGTCCAGAGAGTGCACTGGCACCACTGGGGATGCACTGCAGTGAGCCCAGAGAGTGCACTGGCACCAGTGGGGATGCACTGCAGTGAGTCCAGTGAGTGCACTGGCACCACTGGGGAAGCAGTGCAGTGAGTCCAGAGAGTGCAGAGGCACCACTGGTGATGCAGTTTAGTGAGTCCAGAGAGTGCACTGGCACCACTGGGGATGCAGTGCAGTGAGTCCAGTGAGTGTACTGGCACCACTGGGGATGCACTGCAGTGAGTCCAGAGAGTGCACTGGCACCACTGAGAATGCACTTCAGTGAGTCCAGAGAGTGCAGTGGCACCACTGGGGATGCACTTCAGTGAGTCCAGAGAGTGCACTGGCACCACTGCGGATGCAGTGCTTTGACTCCAGAGAGTGCACAGGCACCACTGGGGATGCAGTGCAGTGAGTCCAGAGAGTGCACTGGCACCACTGGGGATGCGGTGCCAGGAGTCCAGAGAGTGCTTTGGCACCAGTGGGGATGCACTGCAGTTACTCCAGAGACTGCACTGGCACCATTGGGGATGCAGTGCAGTGAGTCCAGAGAGTGCACTGGCACCACTGGGGATGCACTGCAGTGAGTCCAGAGAGTGCACTGTCACCACTGGGGATGCAGTGCAGTGAGTCCACAGAGTGCACTGGCACCACTGGGGATGCACTGCAGTGAGTCCAGAGAGTGCACTGGCACCACTGGGGATGCACTGCAGTGAGTGCAGAGAGTGCACTGGCACCACTGGGGAAGCAGTGCAGTGAGTCCAGAGAGTGCACTGGCACCACTGGGGATGCAGTGCAGTGAGTCCAGAGAGTGCACTGGCACTACCTGTGATGCATTGCAGTGAGTCCAGAGAGTGAACTGGCACCAGTGGGGATGCAGTGCAGTGAGTCCAGAGAGTGCACTGGCACCACTGGGGATGCACTGCAGTGAGTCCAGAGAGTACACTGGCACCAGTGGGGATGCAGTGCAGTGAGTCCAGAGAGTGCACTGGCACCACTGGGGATGCACTGCAGTGAGTCCAGAGAGTGCACTGGCACCACTGGGGATGTGTCCAGTGAGTCCAGTGAGTGCACTGGCACCACTGGGGATGCAGTGCAGTGAGTCCAGAGAGTACACTGGCACCAGTGGGGATGCAGTGCAGTGAGTCCAGAGAGTGCACTGGCACCACTGGGGATGCAGTGCAGTCAGTCCAGTGAGTGCACTGGCACCACTGGGGGTGCAGTACAGTGAGTCCAGAGAGTACACTGGCACCACTGGGGATGCACTGCAGTGAGTCCAGACAGTGCACTGGCACCACTGGGGATGCCCTGCAGTGAGTCCAGATAGTGCACTGGCACCACTGGGGATGCAGTGCAGTGAGTCCAGAGAGTGCACTGGCACCACTGGGGATGCACTGCAGTGAGTCCAGAGAGTGCACTGGCACCACTGGGGATGCAGTGCAGTGAGTCCAGAGAGTGCACTGGCACCACTGGGGATGCACTGCAGTGAGTCCAGAGAGTGCACTGTCACCACTGGGGATGCAGTACAGTGAGTCCACAGAGTGCACTGGCACCAGTGGGTATGCAGTACAGTGAGTCCAGAGAGTGCACTGGCACCACTGGGCATGCAGTGCAGTGAGTCCAGAGAGTGCACTGGCACCACTGGGGATGCAGTGCAGTGAGTCCAGAGAGTGCTTTGGCACCAGTGGGGATGCAGTGCAGTTACTCCAGAGACTGCACTGGCACCACCGGGGATGCACTGCAGTGAGTCCAGAGAGTGCACTGGCACCACTGGGGATGCAGTGCAGTGAGTCCAGAGATTGCACTGGCACCACCGGGGATGCACTGCAGTGAGTCCAGAGAGTGCACTGGCACCACTGGGGATGCACTGCAGTGAGCCCAGAGAGTGCACTGGCACCAGTGGGGATGCACTGCAGTGAGTCCAGTGAGTGCACTGGCACCACGGGGGAAGCAGTGCAGTGAGTCCAGAAAGTGCAGTGGCACCACTGGTGATGCAGTTTAGTGAGTCCAGAGAGTGCACTGGCACCACTGGGGATGCAGTGCAGTGAGTCCAGTGAGTGTACTGGCACCACTGGGGATGCACTGCAGTGAGTCCAGAGAGTGCACTGGCACCACTGAGAATGCACTTCAGTGAGTCCAGAGAGTGCACTGGCACCACTGGGGATGCACTGCAGTGAGTCCAGAGAGTGCACTGGCACCACTGGGGATGCAGTGCAGTGAGTCCAGAGAGTGCACTGGCACCACTGGGGATGCGGTGCTGGGAGTCCAGAGAGTGCTTTGGCACCAGTGGGGATGCAGTGCAGTTACTCCAGAGACTGCACTGGCACCACCGGGGATGCAGTGCAGTGAGTCCAGAGAGTGCACTGGCACCACTGGGGATGCAGTGCAGTGAGTCCAGAGATTGCACTGGCACCACTGGGGATGCAGTGCTGTGACTCCAGAGAGCGCACTGGCACCACTGGGGATGCAGTGCAGTGAGTCCAGAGAGTGCACTGGCACCACTGGGGATGCACTGCAGTGAGCCCAGAGAGTGCACTGGCACCAGTGGGGATGCACTGCAGTGAGTCCAGTGAGTGCACTGGCACCACTGGGGAAGCAGTGCAGTGAGTCCAGAGAGTGCACTGGCACCACTGGGGATGCAGTGCAGTGAGTCCAGTGAGTGTACTGGCACCACTGGGGATGCACTGCAGTGAGTCCAGAGAGTGCACTGGCACCACTGAGAATGCACTTCAATGAGTCCAGAGAGTGCACTGGCACCACTGGGGATGCACTGCAGTGAGTCCAGAGAGTGCACTGGCACCACTGGGGATGCACTGCAGTGAGTCCAGAGAGTGCTTTGGCACCAGTGGGGATGCACTGCAGTTACTCCAGAGACTGCACTGGCACCACTGGGGATGCACTGCAGTGAGTCCAGAGATTGCACTGGCACCAGTGGGGATGCACTGCAGTGAGTCCAGAGAGTGCACTGGCACCACTGGGGATGCAGTGCAGTGAATCCAGTGAGTGCACTGGCAGCACTGGGGATGCAGTGCAGTGAGTCCAGAGAGTGCACTGGCACTACTGGGGATGCAGTGCAGTGAGTCCAGAGAGTGCACTGGCACCACTGGGGATGCAGTGCACTGAGTCCAGAGAGTGCACTGTCACTACTGGGGATGCAGTGCAGTGAGTTCAGAGAGTCCACTGGCCCCACTGGGGATGCAGTGCAGTGAGTCCTGAGAGTGCACTGGCACCACTGGGGATGCACTGCAGAGAGTCCAGAGATTGCACTGGCACCACTGGGGATGCAGTACAGTGAGTCCACACAGTGCACTAGCACCACTGGGGATGCAGTGCAGTGAGGCCAGAGAGTGCACTGGCACCACTGGGGATGCAGTGCAGTGAGTCCAGAGAGTGCACTGGCACCACTGGGCATGCACTGCTGTGAGTCCAGAGAGTGCTCTTGCACCACAGGGGATGCAGTGCAGTGACTCAAGAGAGTGCACTGGCAGCACTGGGGATGCAGTGCAGTGTGTCCAGAGAGTGCAGTGGCACCACTAGGGATGCAGTGCAGTGAGTCCAGAGAGTGCACTGGCAGCACTGGGGATGCAGTGCAGTGAGTCCAGAGAGTGCACTGGCACCACTGGGGATGCAGTTCAGTGAGTCCAGAGAGTGCACTGGCACCACTGGGGATGCAGTGCAGTGAGTCCAGAGAGTGCACTGGCACCACTGAGAATGCACTTCAGTGAGTCCAGAGAGTACACTGGCACCACTGGGGATGCAGTGCAGTGAGTCCAGAGATTGCACTGGCACCACTGGGGATGCAGTGCTGTGACTCCAGAGAGCGCACAGGCACCACTGGGGATGCACTGCAGTGAGCCCAGAGATTGCACTGGCACCACTGGGGATGCAGTGCTGTGACTCCAGAGAGCGCACAGGCACCACTGGGGATGCACTGCAGTGAGCCCAGAGAGTGCACTGGCACCAGTGGGGATGCAATGCAGTGAGTCCAGTGAGTGCACTGGCACCACTGGGGAAGCAGTGCAGTGAGTCCAGAGAGTACAGAGGCACCACTGGTGATGCAGTGCAGTGAGTCCAGAGAGTGCACTGGCACCACTGGGGATGCAGTGCAGTGAGTCCAGTGAGTGTACTGGCACCACTGGGGATGCACTGCAGTGAGTCCAGAGAGTGCACTGGCACCACTGAGAATGCACTTCAGTGAGTCCAGAGAGTGCACTGGCACCACTGGGGATGCAGTGCTGTGACTCCAGAAGGTGCACTGGCACCACTGGGGATGCAGTGCAGTGAGTCCAGAGAGTGCACTGGCACCACTGGGGATGCGGTGCCGGGAGTCCAGAGAGTGCTTTGGCACCAGTGGGGATGCACTGCAGTTACTCCAGAGACTGCACTGGCACCACTGGGGATGCAGTGCAGTGAGTCCAGAGAGTGCACTGGCACCACTGGGGATGCACTGCAGTGAGTCCAGAGAGTGCACTGTCACCACTGGGGATGCACTGCAGTGAGTCCAGAGAGTGCACTGTCACCACTGGGGATGCAGTGCAGTGAGTCCACAGAGTGCACTGGCACCACTGGGGATGCAGTGCAGTGAGTCCAGAGAGTGCACTGGCACCACTGGGGATGCACTGCAGTGAATCCAGTGAGTGCACTGGCACCACTGGGGATACAGTGCAGTGAGTCCAGAGAGTGCACTGGCACCACTGGGGATGCAGTGCAGTGAGTCCAGAGAGTGCACTGGCACCACTGGGGATGCATTGCAGTGAGTCCAGAGAGTGCACTGGCACCACAGATGATGCAGTACAGTGAGTCCAGTGAGTGCACTGGCACCACTGGGGATGCACTGCTGTGAGTCCAGAGAGTGCACTGGCACCACTGGGGATGCAGTGCAGTGAGTCCAGAGAGTGCACTGGCACCATTGGGGATGCACTGCAGTGAGTCCAGAGATTGCACTGGCACCACTGTGGATGCAGTGCAGTGAGTCCAGAGACTTCACTGGCACCACTGGGAATGCAGAGAAGTGAGTGCAGAGAGTGCACTGGCACCACTGGGGATGCAGTGCAGTGAGTCCAGAGAGTGCACTGGCACCACTGGGGATGCACTGCAGTGAGTCCAGAGAGTGCACTGGCACCACTGGGGATGTGTCCGGTGAGTCCAGTGAGTGCACTGGCACCACTGGGGATGCAGTGCAGTGAGTCCAGAGAGTACACTGGCACCAGTGGGGATGCAGTGCAGTGAGTCCAGAGAGTGCACTGGCACCACTGGGGATGCAGTGCAGTCAGTCCAGTGAGTGCACTGGCACCACTGGGGGTGCAGTACAGTGAGTCCAGAGAGTACACTGGCACCACTGGGGATGCACTGCAGTGAGTCCAGACAGTGCACTGGCACCACTGGGGATGCCCTGCAGTGAGTCCAGATAGTGCACTGGCACCACTGGGGATGCAGTGCAGTGAGTCCAGAGAGTGCACTGGCACCACTGGGGATGCACTGCAGTGAGTCCAGAGAGTGCACTGGCACCACTGGGGATGCAGTGCAGTGAGTCCAGAGAGTGCACTGGCACCACTGGGGATGCACTGCAGTGAGTCCAGAGAGTGCACTGTCACCACTGGGGATGCAGTACAGTGAGTCCACAGAGTGCACTGGCACCAGTGGGTATGCAGTACAGTGAGTCCAGAGAGTGCACTGGCACCACTGGGCATGCAGTGCAGTGAGTCCAGAGAGTGCACTGGCACAACTGGGGATGCAGTGCAGTGAGTCCAGAGAGTGCTTTGGCACCAGTGGGGATGCAGTGCAGTTACTCCAGAGACTGCACTGGCACCACCGGGGATGCACTGCAGTGAGTCCAGAGAGTGCACTGGCACCACTGGGGATGCAGTGCAGTGAGTCCAGAGATTGCACTGGCACCACTGGGGATGCAGTGCTGTGACTCCAGAGAGCGCACTGGCACCACTGGGGATGCAGTGCAGTGAGTCCAGAGAGTGCACTGGCACCACTGGGGATGCACTGCAGTGAGCCCAGAGAGTGCACTGGCACCAGTGGGGATGCACTGCAGTGAGTCCAGTGAGTGCACTGGCACCACGGGGGAAGCAGTGCAGTGAGTCCAGAGAGTGCAGTGGCACCACTGGTGATGCAGTTTAGTGAGTCCAGAGAGTGCACTGGCACCACTGGGGATGCAGTGCAGTGAGTCCAGTGAGTGTACTGGCACCACTGGGGATGCACTGCAGTGAGTCCAGAGAGTGCACTGGCACCACTGAGAATGCACTTCAGTGAGTCCAGAGAGTGCACTGGCACCACTGGGGATGCACTGCAGTGAGTCCAGAGAGTGCACTGGCACCACTGGGGATGCAGTGCAGTGAGTCCAGAGAGTGCACTGGCACCACTGGGGATGCGGTGCTGGGAGTCCAGAGAGTGCTTTGGCACCAGTGGGGATGCAGTGCAGTTACTCCAGAGACTGCACTGGCACCACCGGGGATGCAGTGCAGTGAGTCCAGAGAGTGCACTGGCACCACTGGGGATGCAGTGCAGTGAGTCCAGAGATTGCACTGGCACCACTGGGGATGCAGTGCTGTGACTCCAGAGAGCGCACTGGCACCACTGGGGATGCACTGCAGTGAGTCCAGAGAGTGCACTGGCACCACTGGGGATGCACTGCAGTGAGCCCAGAGAGTGCACTGGCACCAGTGGGGATGCACTGCAGTGAGTCCAGTGAGTGCACTGGCACCACTGGGGAAGCAGTGCAGTGAGTCCAGAGAGTGCAGTGGCACCACTGGGGATGCAGTTTAGTGAGTCCAGAGAGTGCACTGGCACCACTGGGGATGCAGTGCAGTGAGTCCAGTGAGTGTACTGGCACCACTGGGGATGCACTGCAGTGAGTCCAGAGAGTGCACTGGCACCACTGAGAATGCACTTCAATGAGTCCAGAGAGTGCACTGGCACCACTGGGGATGCACTGCAGTGAGTCCAGAGAGTGCACTGGCACCACTGGGGATGCACTGCAGTGAGTCCAGAGAGTGCTTTGGCACCAGTGGGGATGCACTGCAGTTACTCCAGAGACTGCACTGGCACCACTGGGGATGCACTGCAGTGAGTCCAGAGAGTGCACTGGCACCAGTGGGGATGCACTGCAGTGAGTCCAGAGAGTGCACTGGCACCACTGGGGATGCACTGCAGTGAGCCCAGAGAGTGCACTGGCACCAGTGGGGATGCACTGCAGTGAGTCCAGTGAGTGCACTGGCACCACTGGGGAAGCAGTGCAGTGAGTCCAGAGAGTGCAGAGGCACCACTGGTGATGCAGTTTAGTGAGTCCAGAGAGTGCACTGGCACCACTGGGGATGCAGTGCAGTGAGTCCAGTGAGTGTACTGGCACCACTGGGGATGCACTGCAGTGAGTCCAGAGAGTGCACTGGCACCACTGAGAATGCACTTCAGTGAGTCCAGAGAGTGCAGTGGCACCACTGGGGATGCACTTCAGTGAGTCCAGAGAGTGCACTGGCACCACTGCGGATGCAGTGCTTTGACTCCAGAGAGTGCACAGGCACCACTGGGGATGCAGTGCAGTGAGTCCAGAGAGTGCACTGGCACCACTGGGGATGCGGTGCCAGGAGTCCAGAGAGTGCTTTGGCACCAGTGGGGATGCACTGCAGTTACTCCAGAGACTGCACTGGCACCATTGGGGATGCAGTGCAGTGAGTCCAGAGAGTGCACTGGCACCACTGGGGATGCACTGCAGTGAGTCCAGAGAGTGCACTGTCACCACTGGGGATGCAGTGCAGTGAGTCCACAGAGTGCACTGGCACCACTGGGGATGCACTGCAGTGAGTCCAGAGAGTGCACTGGCACCACTGGGGATGCACTGCAGTGAGTGCAGAGAGTGCACTGGCACCACTGGGGAAGCAGTGCAGTGAGTCCAGAGAGTGCACTGGCACCACTGGGGATGCAGTGCAGTGAGTCCAGAGAGTGCACTGGCACTACCTGTGATGCATTGCAGTGAGTCCAGAGAGTGAACTGGCACCAGTGGGGATGCAGTGCAGTGAGTCCAGAGAGTGCACTGGCACCACTGGGGATGCACTGCAGTGAGTCCAGAGAGTACACTGGCACCAGTGGGGATGCAGTGCAGTGAGTCCAGAGAGTGCACTGGCACCACTGGGGATGCACTGCAGTGAGTCCAGAGAGTGCACTGGCACCACTGGGGATGTGTCCAGTGAGTCCAGTGAGTGCACTGGCACCACTGGGGATGCAGTGCAGTGAGTCCAGAGAGTACACTGGCACCAGTGGGGATGCAGTGCAGTGAGTCCAGAGAGTGCACTGGCACCACTGGGGATGCAGTGCAGTCAGTCCAGTGAGTGCACTGGCACCACTGGGGGTGCAGTACAGTGAGTCCAGAGAGTACACTGGCACCACTGGGGATGCACTGCAGTGAGTCCAGACAGTGCACTGGCACCACTGGGGATGCCCTGCAGTGAGTCCAGATAGTGCACTGGCACCACTGGGGATGCAGTGCAGTGAGTCCAGAGAGTGCACTGGCACCACTGGGGATGCACTGCAGTGAGTCCAGAGAGTGCACTGGCACCACTGGGGATGCAGTGCAGTGAGTCCAGAGAGTGCACTGGCACCACTGGGGATGCACTGCAGTGAGTCCAGAGAGTGCACTGTCACCACTGGGGATGCAGTACAGTGAGTCCACAGAGTGCACTGGCACCAGTGGGTATGCAGTACAGTGAGTCCAGAGAGTGCACTGGCACCACTGGGCATGCAGTGCAGTGAGTCCAGAGAGTGCACTGGCACCACTGGGGATGCAGTGCAGTGAGTCCAGAGAGTGCTTTGGCACCAGTGGGGATGCAGTGCAGTTACTCCAGAGACTGCACTGGCACCACCGGGGATGCACTGCAGTGAGTCCAGAGAGTGCACTGGCACCACTGGGGATGCAGTGCAGTGAGTCCAGAGATTGCACTGGCACCACCGGGGATGCACTGCAGTGAGTCCAGAGAGTGCACTGGCACCACTGGGGATGCACTGCAGTGAGCCCAGAGAGTGCACTGGCACCAGTGGGGATGCACTGCAGTGAGTCCAGTGAGTGCACTGGCACCACGGGGGAAGCAGTGCAGTGAGTCCAGAAAGTGCAGTGGCACCACTGGTGATGCAGTTTAGTGAGTCCAGAGAGTGCACTGGCACCACTGGGGATGCAGTGCAGTGAGTCCAGTGAGTGTACTGGCACCACTGGGGATGCACTGCAGTGAGTCCAGAGAGTGCACTGGCACCACTGAGAATGCACTTCAGTGAGTCCAGAGAGTGCACTGGCACCACTGGGGATGCACTGCAGTGAGTCCAGAGAGTGCACTGGCACCACTGGGGATGCAGTGCAGTGAGTCCAGAGAGTGCACTGGCACCACTGGGGATGCGGTGCTGGGAGTCCAGAGAGTGCTTTGGCACCAGTGGGGATGCAGTGCAGTTACTCCAGAGACTGCACTGGCACCACCGGGGATGCAGTGCAGTGAGTCCAGAGAGTGCACTGGCACCACTGGGGATGCAGTGCAGTGAGTCCAGAGATTGCACTGGCACCACTGGGGATGCAGTGCTGTGACTCCAGAGAGCGCACTGGCACCACTGGGGATGCAGTGCAGTGAGTCCAGAGAGTGCACTGGCACCACTGGGGATGCACTGCAGTGAGCCCAGAGAGTGCACTGGCACCAGTGGGGATGCACTGCAGTGAGTCCAGTGAGTGCACTGGCACCACTGGGGAAGCAGTGCAGTGAGTCCAGAGAGTGCAGTGGCACCACTGGGGATGCAGTTTAGTGAGTCCAGAGAGTGCACTGGCACCACTGGGGATGCAGTGCAGTGAGTCCAGTGAGTGTACTGGCACCACTGGGGATGCACTGCAGTGAGTCCAGAGAGTGCACTGGCACCACTGAGAATGCACTTCAATGAGTCCAGAGAGTGCACTGGCACCACTGGGGATGCACTGCAGTGAGTCCAGAGAGTGCACTGGCACCACTGGGGATGCACTGCAGTGAGTCCAGAGAGTGCTTTGGCACCAGTGGGGATGCACTGCAGTTACTCCAGAGACTGCACTGGCACCACTGGGGATGCACTGCAGTGAGTCCAGAGAGTGCACTGGCACCAGTGGGGATGCACTGCAGTGAGTCCAGAGAGTGCACTGGCACCACTGGGGATGCAGTGCAGTGAATCCAGTGAGTGCACTGGCAGCACTGGGGATGCAGTGCAGTGAGTCCAGAGAGTGCACTGGCACTACTGGGGATGCAGTGCAGTGAGTCCAGAGAGTGCACTGGCACCACTGGGGATGCAGTGCACTGAGTCCAGAGAGTGCACTGTCACTACTGGGGATGCAGTGCAGTGAGTTCAGAGAGTCCACTGGCCCCACTGGGGATGCAGTGCAGTGAGTCCTGAGAGTGCACTGGCACCACTGGGGATGCACTGCAGAGAGTCCAGAGATTGCACTGGCACCACTGGGGATGCAGTACAGTGAGTCCACACAGTGCACTAGCACCACTGGGGATGCAGTGCAGTGAGGCCAGAGAGTGCACTGGCACCACTGGGGATGCAGTGCAGTGAGTCCAGAGAGTGCACTGGCACCACTGGGCATGCACTGCTGTGAGTCCAGAGAGTGCTCTTGCACCACAGGGGATGCAGTGCAGTGACTCAAGAGAGTGCACTGGCAGCACTGGGGATGCAGTGCAGTGAGTCCAGAGAGTGCAGTGGCACCACTAGGGATGCAGTGCAGTGAGTCCAGAGAGTGCACTGGCAGCACTGGGGATGCAGTGCAGTGAGTCCAGAGAGTGCACTGGCACCACTGGGGATGCAGTTCAGTGAGTCCAGAGAGTGCACTGGCACCACTGGGGATGCAGTGCAGTGAGTCCAGAGAGTGCACTGGCACCACTGAGAATGCACTTCAGTGAGTCCAGAGAGTACACTGGCACCACTGGGGATGCAGTGCAGTGAGTCCAGAGATTGCACTGGCACCACTGGGGATGCAGTGCTGTGACTCCAGAGAGCGCACAGGCACCACTGGGGATGCACTGCAGTGAGCCCAGAGATTGCACTGGCACCACTGGGGATGCAGTGCTGTGACTCCAGAGAGCGCACAGGCACCACTGGGGATGCACTGCAGTGAGCCCAGAGAGTGCACTGGCACCAGTGGGGATGCAATGCAGTGAGTCCAGTGAGTGCACTGGCACCACTGGGGAAGCAGTGCAGTGAGTCCAGAGAGTACAGAGGCACCACTGGTGATGCAGTGCAGTGAGTCCAGAGAGTGCACTGGCACCACTGGGGATGCAGTGCAGTGAGTCCAGTGAGTGTACTGGCACCACTGGGGATGCACTGCAGTGAGTCCAGAGAGTGCACTGGCACCACTGAGAATGCACTTCAGTGAGTCCAGAGAGTGCACTGGCACCACTGGGGATGCAGTGCTGTGACTCCAGAAGGTGCACTGGCACCACTGGGGATGCAGTGCAGTGAGTCCAGAGAGTGCACTGGCACCACTGGGGATGCGGTGCCGGGAGTCCAGAGAGTGCTTTGGCACCAGTGGGGATGCACTGCAGTTACTCCAGAGACTGCACTGGCACCACTGGGGATGCAGTGCAGTGAGTCCAGAGAGTGCACTGGCACCACTGGGGATGCACTGCAGTGAGTCCAGAGAGTGCACTGTCACCACTGGGGATGCACTGCAGTGAGTCCAGAGAGTGCACTGTCACCACTGGGGATGCAGTGCAGTGAGTCCACAGAGTGCACTGGCACCACTGGGGATGCAGTGCAGTGAGTCCAGAGAGTGCACTGGCACCACTGGGGATGCACTGCAGTGAATCCAGTGAGTGCACTGGCACCACTGGGGATACAGTGCAGTGAGTCCAGAGAGTGCACTGGCACCACTGGGGATGCAGTGCAGTGAGTCCAGAGAGTGCACTGGCACCACTGGGGATGCATTGCAGTGAGTCCAGAGAGTGCACTGGCACCACAGATGATGCAGTACAGTGAGTCCAGTGAGTGCACTGGCACCACTGGGGATGCACTGCTGTGAGTCCAGAGAGTGCACTGGCACCACTGGGGATGCAGTGCAGTGAGTCCAGAGAGTGCACTGGCACCATTGGGGATGCACTGCAGTGAGTCCAGAGATTGCACTGGCACCACTGTGGATGCAGTGCAGTGAGTCCAGAGACTTCACTGGCACCACTGGGAATGCAGAGAAGTGAGTGCAGAGAGTGCACTGGCACCACTGGGGATGCAGTGCAGTGAGTCCAGAGAGTGCACTGGCACCACTGGGGATGCAGTGCAGTGAGTCCAGAGAGTGCACTGGCACCACCTGTGATGCAGTGCAGTGAGTCCAGAGAGTGCACTGGCACCACTGGGGATGCACTGCAGTGAGTCTAGAGAGTGCACTGGCACCACTGGGGATGTGTCCAGTGAGTCCAGTGAGTGCACTGGCACCACTGGGGATGCAGTGCAGTGAGTCCAGAGAGTACACTGGCACCAGTGGGGATGCAGTGCAGTGAGTCCAGAGAGTGCACTGGCACCACTGGGGATGCAGTGCAGTCAGTCCAGTGAGTGCACTGGCACCACTGGGGGTGCAGTACAGTGAGTCCAGAGAGTACACTGGCACCACTGGGGATGCACTGCAGTGAGTCCAGACAGTGCACTGGCACCACTGGGGATGCCCTGCAGTGAGTCCAGATAGTGCACTGGCACCACTGGGGATGCAGTGCAGTGAGTCCAGAGAGTGCACTGGCACCACTGGGGATGCACTGCAGTGAGTCCAGAGAGTGCACTGGCACCACTGGGGATGCAGTGCAGTGAGTCCAGAGAGTGCACTGGCACTACTGGGGATGCACTGCAGTGAGTCCAGAGAGTGCACTGTCACCACTGGGGATGCAGTACAGTGAGTCCACAGAGTGCACTGGCACCAGTGGGTATGCAGTACAGTGAGTCCAGAGAGTGCACTGGCACCACTGGGCATGCAGTGCAGTGAGTCCACAGAGTGCACTGGCACCACTGGGGATGCAGTGCAGTGAGTCCAGAGAGTGCTTTGGCACCAGTGGGGATGCAGTGCAGTTACTCCAGAGACTGCACTGGCACCACCGGGGATGCACTGCAGTGAGTCCAGAGAGTGCACTGGCACCACTGGGGATGCAGTGCAGTGAGTCCAGAGATTGCACTGGCACCACTGGGGATGCAGTGCTGTGACTCCAGAGAGCGCACTGGCACCACTGGGGATGCAGTGCAGTGAGTCCAGAGAGTGCACTGGCACCACTGGGGATGCACTGCAGTGAGCCCAGAGAGTGCACTGTCACCACTGGGGATGCAGTGCAGTGAGTCCACAGAGTGCACTGGCACCACTGGGGATGCAGTGCAGTGAGTCCAGAGAGTGCACTGGCACCACTGGGGATGCACTGCAGTGAATCCAGTGAGTGCACTGGCACCACTGGGGATACAGTGCAGTGAGTCCAGAGAGTGCACTGGCACCACTGGGGATGCAGTGCAGTGAGTCCAGAGAGTGCACTGGCACCACTGGGGATGCATTGCAGTGAGTCCAGAGAGTGCACTGGCACCACAGATGATGCAGTACAGTGAGTCCAGTGAGTGCACTGGCACCACTGGGGATGCACTGCTGTGAGTCCAGAGAGTGCACTGGCACCACTGGGGATGCAGTGCAGTGAGTCCAGAGAGTGCACTGGCACCACTGGGGATGCGGTGCCGGGAGTCCAGAGAGTGCTTTGGCACCAGTGGGGATGCACTGCAGTTACTCCAGAGACTGCACTGGCACCACTGGGGATGCAGTGCAGTGAGTCCAGAGAGTGCACTGGCACCACTGGGGATGCACTGCAGTGAGTCCAGAGAGTGCACTGGCACCACTGGGGATGCACTGCAGTGAGTCCAGAGAGTGCACTGGCACCAGTGGGGATGCACTGCAGTGAGTCCAGTGAGTGCACTGGCACCACTGGGGAAGCAGTGCAGTGAGTCCAGAGAGTGCAGTGGCACCACTGGGGATGCAGTTTAGTGAGTCCAGAGAGTGCACTGGCACCACTGGGGATGCAGTGCAGTGAGTCCAGTGAGTGTACTGGCACCACTGGGGATGCACTGCAGTGAGTCCAGAGAGTGCACTGGCACCACTGAGAATGCACTTCAATGAGTCCAGAGAGTGCACTGGCACCACTGGGGATGCACTGCAGTGAGTCCAGAGAGTGCACTGGCACCACTGGGGATGCACTGCAGTGAGTCCAGAGAGTGCTTTGGCACCAGTGGGGATGCACTGCAGTTACTCCAGAGACTGCACTGGCACCACTGGGGATGCACTGCAGTGAGTCCAGAGAGTGCACTGGCACCAGTGGGGATGCACTGCAGTGAGTCCAGAGAGTGCACTGGCACCACTGGGGATGCAGTGCAGTGAATCCAGAGAGTGCTTTGGCACCAGTGGGGATGCAGTGCAGTTACTCCAGAGACTGCACTGGCACCACCGGGGATGCAGTGCAGTGAGTCCAGAGAGTGCACTGGCACCACTGGGGATGCAGTGCAGTGAGTCCAGAGATTGCACTGGCACCACTGGGGATGCAGTGCTGTGACTCCAGAGAGCGCACTGGCACCACTGGGGATGCAGTGCAGTGAGTCCAGAGAGTGCACTGGCACCACTGGGGATGCACTGCAGTGAGCCCAGAGAGTGCACTGGCACCAGTGGGGATGCACTGCAGTGAGTCCAGTGAGTGCACTGGCACCACTGGGGAAGCAGTGCAGTGAGTCCAGAGAGTGCAGTGGCACCACTGGGGATGCAGTTTAGTGAGTCCAGAGAGTGCACTGGCACCACTGGGGATGCAGTGCAGTGAGTCCAGTGAGTGTACTGGCACCACTGGGGATGCACTGCAGTGAGTCCAGAGAGTGCACTGGCACCACTGAGAATGCACTTCAATGAGTCCAGAGAGTGCACTGGCACCACTGGGGATGCACTGCAGTGAGTCCAGAGAGTGCACTGGCACCACTGGGGATGCACTGCAGTGAGTCCAGAGAGTGCTTTGGCACCAGTGGGGATGCACTGCAGTTACTCCAGAGACTGCACTGGCACCACTGGGGATGCACTGCAGTGAGTCCAGAGAGTGCACTGGCACCAGTGGGGATGCACTGCAGTGAGTCCAGAGAGTGCAGTGGCACCACTAGGGATGCAGTGCAGTGAGTCCAGAGAGTGCACTGGCAGCACTGGGGATGCAGTGCAGTGAGTCCAGAGAGTGCACTGGCACCACTGGGGATGCAGTTCAGTGAGTCCAGAGAGTGCACTGGCACCACTGGGGATGCAGTGCAGTGAGTCCAGAGAGTGCACTGGCACCACTGAGAATGCACTTCAGTGAGTCCAGAGAGTACACTGGCACCACTGGGGATGCAGTGCAGTGAGTCCAGAGATTGCACTGGCACCACTGGGGATGCAGTGCTGTGACTCCAGGGAGCGCACAGGCACCACTGGGGATGCACTGCAGTGAGCCCAGAGAGTGCACTGGCACCAGTGGGGATGCAATGCAGTGAGTCCAGTGAGTGCACTGGCACCACTGGGGAAGCAGTGCAGTGAGTCCAGAGAGTGCAGAGGCACCACTGGTGATGCAGTGCAGTGAGTCCAGAGAGTGCACTGGCACCACTGGGGATGCAGTGCAGTGAGTCCAGTGAGTGTACTGGCACCACTGGGGATGCACTGCAGTGAGTCCAGAGAGTGCACTGGCACCACTGAGAATGCACTTCAGTGAGTCCAGAGAGTGCACTGGCACCACTGGGGATGCAGTGCTGTGACTCCAGAAGGTGCACTGGCACCACTGGGGATGCAGTGCAGTGAGTCCAGAGAGTGCACTGGCACCACTGGGGATGCACTGCAGTGAGTCCAGAGAGTGCACTGTCACCACTGGGGATGCACTGCAGTGAGTCCAGAGAGTGCACTGTCACCACTGGGGATGCAGTGCAGTGAGTCCACAGAGTGCACTGGCACCACTGGGGATGCAGTGCAGTGAGTCCAGAGAGTGCACTGGCACCACTGGGGATGCACTGCAGTGAATCCAGTGAGTGCACTGGCACCACTGGGGATACAGTGCAGTGAGTCCAGAGAGTGCACTGGCACCACTGGGGATGCAGTGCAGTGAGTCCAGAGAGTGCACTGGCACCACTGGGGATGCATTGCAGTGAGTCCAGAGAGTGCACTGGCACCACAGATGATGCAGTACAGTGAGTCCAGTGAGTGCACTGGCACCACTGGGGATGCACTGCTGTGAGTCCAGAGAGTGCACTGGCACCACTGGGGATGCAGTGCAGTGAGTCCAGAGAGTGCACTGGCACCATTGGGGATGCACTGCAGTGAGTCCAGAGATTGCACTGGCACCACTGTGGATGCAGTGCAGTGAGTCCAGAGACTTCACTGGCACCACTGGGAATGCAGAGAAGTGAGTGCAGAGAGTGCACTGGCACCACTGGGGATGCAGTGCAGTGAGTCCAGAGAGTGCACTGGCACCACTGGGGATGCAGTGCAGTGAGTCCAGAGAGTGCACTGGCACCACCTGTGATGCAGTGCAGTGAGTCCAGAGAGTGCACTGGCACCACTGGGGATGCAGTGCAGTGAGTCCAGAGAGTGCACTGGCACCACCTGTGATGCAGTGCAGTGAGTCCAGAGAGTGCACTGGCACCACTGGTGATGCACTGCAGTGAGTCCAGAGATTGCACTGGCACCACTGGGGATGCAGTGCAGTGAGTCCAGAGAGTGCACTGGCACCACTGGGGATGCACTGCAGTGAGTCCAGAGATTGCACTGGCACGACTGGGGATGCAGTGCAGTGAGTCCAGAGAGTGCACTGGCACAACTGGGGATGCACTTCAGTGAGTCCAGAGAGTGCACTGACACCACTGGGGATGCAGTGCAGTGAGTCCAGAGAGTGCACTGGCACCACTGGGGATGCACTGCAGTGAGTCCAGAGAGTACACTGGCACCAGTGGGGATGCAGTGCAGTGAGTCCAGAGAGTGCACTGGCACCACTGGTGATGCACTGCAGTGAGTCCAGAGATTGCACTGGCACCACTGGGGATGTGTCCAGTGAGTCCAGTGAGTGCACTGGCACCACTGGGGATGCAGTGCAGTGAGTCCAGAGAGTACACTGGCACCACTGGGGATGCAGTGCAGTGAGTCCAGAGAGTGCACTGGCACCACTGGGGATGCTGTGCAGTCAGTCCAGCTTACACCTCCCCTCCAGTTCAGCTTACACCTGAAAGATATCTACTAGACCGGATCGTCTTGAAGCCCCCCCTCTAGCTCAACCACACAAATAGTACACCAAAACTAAAGAATTTACTAAACTAATTAAACTAAAGCATTTTACAGTCTTAGTATAGGCGATAGAAAAGACACTTAGACGCGATAGAGACCCCAGTACCGTAAGGGAAAGATGAAATAGCAGTGAAACAATCAAAGCGACAGACAGCAAAGATCAACCCTTGTACCTTTTGCATCATGGTTTAGCGAGAACAACCAAGCAAAGTGAACTAAAGTTTGCCCCCCCGAAACCCAAGCGAGCTACTTTCAAGCAGTTAAAGAGAGCGAACCCGTCTCTGTTGCAAAAGAGTGGGATGACTTGTCAGTAGAGGTGAAAAGCCAACCGAGCTGGGTGATAGCTGGTTACCTGTGAAACGAATCTAAGTTCCCCCTTAATCCTCCCTACCGGACATCCTGAACCCTAATGAGATGATTAAGAGCTATTTAATGGAGGGACAGCTCCATTAAAAAAGGACACAACCTCGACTAGCGGATAATTCTTACTACTGATCCTACCGTGGGCCCTAAAGCAGCCATCAAAAAAGAGTGCGTCAAAGCTCCACCACCTAAAAATACCAAAATAAGATGATTCCCTTATCACAAACAGGTCAACCTATGAATATAGGAGAATTAATGCTAAAATAAGTAACTCAGGGCCACACCCCTCTAACGGCGCAAGCTTACATAGAAACATTATTAACAGACCTAGACAGATACAAAAACCCCTACAAGACCACGTATTAACTAACCCTGTTAACCCGACTCAGGAGCGCCTATAAGAGCGATTAAAATCTGTGAAAGGAACTCGGCAAATTAATAAGGCCCGACTGTTTACCAAAAACATAGCCTTCAGCAAATTAAACAAGTATTGAAGGTGATGCCTGCCCGGTGACTTAGGTTTAACGGCCGCGGTATCCTAACCGTGCAAAGGTAGCGCAATCAATTGTCCCATAAATCGAGACTTGTATGAATGGCTAAACGAGGTCTTAACTGTCTCTCACAGATAATCAGTGAAATTGATCTCCCCGTGCAAAAGCGGGGATGTGAACATAAGACGAGAAGACCCTGTGGAACTTAAAAATCAACGACCACCGCGAATCCTCAATCAACCCCACTGGGGCCACTACCATCGCAGAGCCTGGTCGATATTTTTCGGTTGGGGCGACCTTGGAGGAGAACAAATCCTCCAAAAACAAGACCATACCTCTTTACCTAGAGCTACCCCTCAAAGTGCTAACAGTGACCAGACCCAATATAATTGATTAATGGACCAAGCTACCCCAGGGATAACAGCGCAATCCCCCTCAAGAGCCCATATCGACAGGGGGGTTTACGACCTCGATGTTGGATCAGGACATCCTAATGGTGCAGCCGCTATTAAGGGTTCGTTTGTTCAACGATTAACAGTCCTACGTGATCTGAGTTCAGACCGGAGCAATCCAGGTCGGTTTCTATCTATGACACACTCTCCCCAGTACGAAAGGACCGGGAAAGTGGGGCCAATACCACAAGCACGCCCCCCCCCTCTAAGCAGTGAAACCAACTAAACCGTGAAGAGGGCCTTCCCCCACCACTTTCAATCCTAGAAAAGGACCAGCTAGAGTGGCAGAGCCCGGCAAGTGCAGAAGGCTTAAGCCCTTTCCCCAGAGGTTCAAATCCTCTCCCTAGCTTCACCCATGATTCAAATAACAACACTAAGCTGCCTCATTATATCCCTCCTATACATCATCCCAATCCTGATTGCCGTAGCCTTCCTAACCCTAGTAGAACGGAAAATCCTAAGCTACATACAATCCCGCAAAGGCCCTAACGTTGTCGGGCCTTTTGGCCTACTTCAACCATTTGCGGACGGACTGAAACTATTTACCAAAGAGCCCATCCGACCCTCTACCTCTTCCCCACTTCTATTCATTCTGATACCAATACTAGCCCTTGTCCTAGCCCTCACCACTTGAGCACCACTACCACTCCCATTTCCCCTAGCAGATCTAAACCTCGGAGTTCTCTTCCTAATAGCCATGTCAAGCCTAGCCGTCTACTCAGTCCTATGATCAGGCTGAGCCTCGAACTCAAAATACGCACTAATCGGAGCCCTACGGGCAGTAGCACAGACCATTTCATACGAAGTGACACTGGCCATAATCCTGCTATCAATAATCATACTAAGCGGAAGCTACACACTCAGCTCCTTTGCCGTCGCACAGGAGCCTCTATACTTCATTTTCTCCTCATGACCCCTAGCAATAATATGATACGTATCCACCCTAGCAGAGACAAACCGAGCTCCTTTTGACCTCACAGAGGGTGAATCTGAGCTAGTCTCAGGGTTTAACGTTGAATACGCCGCAGGACCCTTCGCCTTATTCTTCCTAGCTGAATATGCGAACATTATGCTAATAAATACACTTACAGCCATCATATTCCTAAACCCAAGCGCCCTAGGGCCACCCACAGAACTATTCCCCGTCATCCTAGCCACAAAAGTCCTCCTACTATCTTCTGGTTTCTTATGGGTCCGAGCTTCATACCCACGATTCCGATATGACCAACTAATGCACCTACTATGAAAAAACTTCCTACCCCTCACACTAGCTCTGTGCCTCTGACACATCAGCATACCTATCTGCTATGCAGGCCTACCTCCTTACATAAGGAAATGTGCCTGAACTACAAAGGGTCACTATGATAAAGTGAACATAGAGGTATAACAGCCCTCTCATTTCCTGTTGACCTTAGAAAAGTAGGAATTGAACCCACACAAGAGAAATCAAAATTCTCCATACTTCCCTTATATTATTTTCTAGTAGAGTCAGCTAATCAAGCTATCGGGCCCATACCCCGAAAATGATGGTTTAACCCCCTCCTCTACTAATGAACCCTTACGCGACCCCAATCATAACCTTCAGCCTCATCTTGGGCACCACAATCACAATTTCCAGCAACCACTGAGTTCTGGCCTGGACAGGACTGGAGATCAACGCACTAGCCATCATTCCCCTAATTGCCAAATCCCACCACCCACGAGCAGTAGAAGCCGCAACGAAATACTTCCTAACCCAAGCAGCTGCTTCCGCCCTGGTCCTATTCTCTAGCATAACCAATGCCTGAGTCACCGGCCAATGAGACATCACACAAATAAACCACCCAACCTCCTGTCTACTACTGACAGCAGCAATCGCTATTAAACTGGGCCTAGTGCCATTTCACTTCTGATTCCCAGAAGTACTACAAGGATCGCCACTAATAACAGCCCTGCTACTCTCGACCCTCATAAAATTCCCCCCACTAACCCTGCTCCTACTAACATCCAAATCCCTCGACCCAGCTCTACTCACCGCCATGGCCCTAGCCTCAACAGCACTAGGAGGCTGAATAGGACTGAACCAAACACAAACACGCAAAATCCTAGCCTTCTCGTCCATCTCCCACTTAGGCTGAATCGCCATCATCCTAGTTTACAGCCCCAAATTGGCCTTACTTACCTTCTACCTATACACAATCATAACATCAGCCGTATTCCTAGCCCTTAACAAAATCAAAGCCCTTAACCTATCCATGATCACAACCTCATGAACAAAAACCCCAGTGCTAAACGCCACCCTAATACTAGTACTTTTATCCCTAGCAGGCCTCCCCCCATTAACAGGCTTTATACCAAAGTGACTTATCATCCAAGAACTAACTAAACAGGAAATAACACCAGCAGCCATGGCAATTGCCATGCTATCACTGCTCAGCCTCTTCTTCTACCTACGCCTCGCATACCACTCAACAATTACCCTTCCCCCCAACTCCTCTAACCACATAAAACAATGATACACTAGCAAAGCCCCAAGCACACCTACTGCGGTCCTTGCCTCACTATCAATCCTCTTACTTCCCCTGTCCCCAATAATACATGCCATTGTCTAGAAACTTAGGATAACACCCCAAACCGAAGGCCTTCAAAGCCTTAAATAAGAGTTAAACCCTCTTAGTTTCTGCACATTAAGACTTACAGAATATTAACCTGTATCTTCTGAATGCAAGTCAGACGCTTTAATTAAGCTAAAGCCTCCCTAGACAGATGGGCTTCGATCCCACAAAACTCTAGTTAACAGCTAAATGCCTAAACCAATTGGCTTCTGCCTACAAAGACCCTGACGCACCCTAGTGCGCATCGATGAGCTTGCAACTCAACATGAATTTCACTACAGAGCCGATAAGAAGAGGAATTAAACCTCTGTAAAAAGGACTACAGCCTAACGCTTCAACACTCAGCCATCTTACCCGTCACCTTCATCAACCGATGACTATTTTCCACTAACCATAAGGATATTGGCACCCTGTACCTCATCTTCGGGGCATGAGCAGGAATAGTCGGCACCGCACTCAGCCTATTAATCCGCGCAGAACTAGGACAACCAGGAACTCTCCTAGGCGACGACCAAATTTACAATGTAATCGTTACCGCTCACGCCTTTGTAATAAGCTTCTTTATAGTCATACCCATCATGATCGGAGGATTCGGCAACTGATTAGTCCCCCTCATAATCGGTGCCCCCGACATAGCATTCCCGCGAATAAACAACATAAGCTTTTGACTCCTCCCCCCATCATTCCTCCTCCTACTAGCCTCATCCACTGTAGAAGCTGGCGCCGGCACAGGCTGAACTGTCTACCCTCCCCTAGCAGGTGACCTTGCCCACGCCGGAGCTTCAGTAGACCTGGCTATCTTCTCACTCCACTTAGCCGGTATCTCCTCCATCCTTGGGGCCATCAACTTTATCACCACAGCCATCAACATAAAACCCCCCGCACTCTCACAATACCAAACCCCACTATTTGTCTGATCCGTACTAATTACCGCCATCCTACTCCTTCTATCACTCCCCGTACTCGCCGCCGGTATTACAATATTACTAACTGATCGAAACCTAAACACCACATTCTTCGACCCCGCTGGAGGAGGAGACCCAATCCTGTACCAACACCTATTCTGATTCTTCGGACACCCAGAAGTCTATATTCTGATCCTACCGGGGTTCGGAATCATCTCACACGTAGTCACATACTACTCAGGCAAAAAGGAGCCCTTCGGCTACATGGGAATAGTCTGAGCCATACTATCCATCGGCTTCCTAGGATTCATCGTCTGAGCTCACCACATGTTTACAGTAGGAATAGACGTTGATACCCGAGCCTACTTTACATCAGCCACTATAATCATTGCCATCCCTACCGGAATCAAAGTATTTAGCTGACTAGCCACCCTGCACGGAGGAACAATCAAATGAGACCCCCCCCAATACTATGAGCTCTAGGATTTATCTTCCTATTTACCATCGGAGGATTAACAGGAATCGTTCTTGCAAACTCTTCCCTAGACATCGCCCTGCACGACACGTACTACGTAGTTGCCCACTTCCACTACGTCCTATCCATAGGCGCCGTCTTTGCCATTCTAGCAGGATTTACTCACTGATTCCCACTACTCGCTGGGTTTACCCTACACCAAACATGAGCAAAAGCCCACTTCGGGGTAATATTTACAGGAGTAAACCTAACGTTCTTCCCCCAGCACTTCCTAGGCCTAGCAGGAATACCCCGACGATACTCGGACTATCCCGACGCCTACACACTATGAAACACCATTTCCTCCTAGTCCTAGGACTTAGAGAAACTCCAGTACTAAAAATAGTAAACACAAGCAATAATTTCATATACTTCACTCTCACTCACCACTCAACTATCAGCTAACCACACCCCCGTCCACATAGCTTAACACAAAGCATGGCACTGAAGTTGCCAAGATGGCATAAAACATGCCTGCGGACAAAAGACTTAGTCCTAACCTTATGGTTGGTTTTTGCTAAATATATACATGCAAGTATCCGCGCCCCAGTGTAAACGCCCTCGACCACCTACCCCCATACAGGCCTTGAGGAGCGGGTATCAGGCACACCCAAGTAGTAGCCCAAGACGCCTCGCTAAGCCACGCCCCCACGGGTATTCAGCAGTAATTAACATTAAGCAATGAGTGCAAACTTGACTTAGTTATAGCAACAGCCTAACTTCAAGGGTTGGTAAATCTTGTGCCAGCCACCGCGGTCATACAAGAAACCCAAATCAACCGTCCTATTGACACGGCGTAAAGAGTGGTAAAATGCCTATCCTAGCTAACTAAGATCAAAATGCAACTGAGCTGTCATAAGCCCAAGATGCACCTAAACACACCATTAAGATGATCTTAGGAACTAACGACTGATTTAAACCCACGAAAGCCAGGGCCCAAACTGGGATTAGATACCCCACTATGCCTGGCCCTAAATCTTGATACTTACTTTACCGAAGTATCCGCCAGAGAACTACGAGCACAAACGCTTAAAACTCTAAGGACTTGGCGGTGCCCCAAACCCACCTAGAGGAGCCTGTTCTACAATCGATAATCCCCGATTAACCCAACCACCCCTTGCCAACACAGCCTACATACCGCCGTCGCCAGCCCACCTCGAATGAGAGCACAACAGTGGACACAATAGCACCCCGCTAATAAGACAGGTCAAGGTATAGCCTATGGAGTGGAAGAAATGGGCTACATTCCCTATTCATAGGGCACACGGAAAGAAGCGTGAAACCACTTCTGGAAGGCGGATTTAGCAGTAAAGTGGGACAATAGAGCCTACTTTAAGCCGGCCCTGGGGCACGTACATGGTTAAACATGCCTGTTAGTAGTGTGGCGAGCCATAGTGGGAAGGCTAGGGCTATGTTCATAGATAGTTGGGTGGTTGGGGTGAATGTATATGGAAGGAGGCCTAGAAGGTTGATTGTAAGAAGTATGATTATTAGGGATGTAAATATTATGGCTCATTTGTGGCCATTTTTGTTGAGTGGGACTATTAGTTGTTTTGTGATTAGGTGAAGGAGTCATGTTTGGATAGTAGAAAGGCGGTTGTTGATTCATCGGTTGTTTGGGGACGGGAATAGTAGGGCTGGGAAGAGTAGGGATAGTAGGATTAAGGGGATGCCAAATAGATTGGGGCTGGAAAATTGGTCAAAGAAGCTTAGGTTCATGGTCAGGATCATGGTGTGGGTTTGGTAGTGAGGGAGGTCTTATTTGATGGGGGGTTGGTTGTGGTGAAGGCTAGTAGTTTTGGTTGGATGAGGAGTGCTAGGGTTAATCAGGTTATAATTATGATTGAAAATCATGGTGCGGGGTTAAGCTGTGGCATATCATTAAGGAGGGGGAAGTCCCTCTTTGGCTAGCTTAAAAGGCTAGTGCTGTTGCATAGCTTCTTAATGATTAGGATGATGATAGAAGGGACGATCAGGCCTCGAAATGTGGGAGTGGGGTTGATTCTACTACAATGGGTATGTAGCTGTGATTAGCCCCGCAAATTTCTGAGCATTGTCCGTAAAAAATCCCAGGCCGGGTGGTAATGAATGAAGTTTGGTTTAGTCGGCCTGGGATTGCGTCTGTTTTAACTCCGAGCGTTGGGACTGCTCAGGAGTGGAGTACGTCTCCTGCAGTAATGATCACGCGGATGGGGGATTCTATTGGGATAACTACGCGGTGGTCAACTTCTAGCAGTCGGAAGTGGCCGTTGGGTAAGTCTGGGGTGGGCACTATGTAGGAGTCGAATGATAGGTCTTTGAAGTCTGTGTATTCGTAGCTTCAGTATCATTGGTGGCCGATGGCTTTTAGGGTGAGGTCTGGTTCGTCGATTTTGTCCATTATGTAGAGGATTTGTAGGGATGGGAGGGCGAGGAGTACCAGGACGATAGCAGGTAGGATTGTCCAGATCAGCTCTACTTCTTGGGCGTCTACAGCATTGGACGAGAGTTTTTCTGTTAGTATGTGGGCTAAAAGGTAGAGAACTAGGCTGCAGATAGCTAGGGCAACGATTAGGGCGTGGTCGTGGAATTCAACGAGTTCTTCTATGATGGGTGATGAGGCGTCTTGGAATCCTAGTTGGGAGTGGTTGGCCACATGAGATGTACAGGATTTTTACCTGTGATTTAGTCTTGACAAGGCTATGTAATTGGTTTACTAACGTCTCATAAGAAAGAAGCATGAGCGGTTAATGCAGTTGGCTTGAAACCAGCATGTGAGGGTTCGATTCCTTCCTTTCTTGTACTTGGACGAAGGCCGGTTCCTCGAAAGTATGGTATGGGGGAGGGCAGCCGTGGATTCATTCAACGTTTGTGGTAGTTAGTTCTGGTTGTAGGACTTTTCGTTTGGCCGAAAAGGCTTCTCAGATGATGAATATTAGTATGATTACGGCTACTATTGAGATTAGGGAGCCGATGGAGGAAATGGTGTTTCATAGTGTGTAGGCGTCGGGATAGTCCGAGTATCGTCGGGGTATTCCTGCTAGGCCTAGGAAGTGCTGGGGGAAGAACGTTAGGTTTACTCCTGTAAATATTACCCCGAAGTGGGCTTTTGCTCATGTTTGGTGTAGGGTAAACCCAGCGAGTAGTGGGAATCAGTGAGTAAATCCTGCTAGAATGGCAAAGACGGCGCCTATGGATAGGACGTAGTGGAAGTGGGCAACTACGTAGTACGTGTCGTGCAGGGCGATGTCTAGGGAAGAGTTTGCAAGAATGATTCCTGTTAATCCTCCGATGGTAAATAGGAAGATAAATCCTAGAGCTCATAGTATTGGGGGGGGTCTCATTTGATTGTTCCTCCGTGCAGGGTGGCTAGTCAGCTAAATACTTTGATTCCGGTAGGGATGGCAATGATTATAGTGGCTGATGTAAAGTAGGCTCGGGTATCAACGTCTATTCCTACTGTAAACATGTGGTGAGCTCAGACGATGAATCCTAGGAAGCCGATGAATAGTATGGCTCAGACTATTCCCATGTAGCCGAAGGGCTCCTTTTTGCCTGAGTAGTATGTGACTACGTGTGAGATGATTCCGAACCCCGGTAGGATCAGAATATAGACTTCTGGGTGTCCGAAGAATCAGAATAGGTGTTGGTACAGGATTGGGTCTCCTCCTCCAGCGGGGTCGAAGAATGTGGTGTTTAGGTTTCGATCAGTTAGTAATATTGTAATACCGGCGGCGAGTACGGGGAGTGATAGAAGGAGTAGGATGGCGGTAATTAGTACGGATCAGACAAATAGTGGGGTTTGGTATTGTGAGAGTGCGGGGGGTTTTATGTTGATGGCTGTGGTGATAAAGTTGATGGCCCCAAGGATGGAGGAGATACCGGCTAAGTGGAGTGAGAAGATAGCCAGGTCTACTGAAGCTCCGGCGTGGGCAAGGTCACCTGCTAGGGGAGGGTAGACAGTTCAGCCTGTGCCGGCGCCAGCTTCTACAGTGGATGAGGCTAGTAGGAGGAGGAATGATGGGGGGAGGAGTCAAAAGCTTATGTTGTTTATTCGCGGGAATGCTATGTCGGGGGCACCGATTATGAGGGGGACTAATCAGTTGCCGAATCCTCCGATCATGATGGGTATGACTATAAAGAAGATTATTACAAAGGCGTGAGCGGTAACGATTACATTGTAAATTTGGTCGTCGCCTAGGAGAGTTCCTGGTTGTCCTAGTTCTGCGCGGATTAATAGGCTGAGTGCGGTGCCGACTATTCCTGCTCATGCCCCGAAGATGAGGTACAGGGTGCCAATATCCTTATGGTTAGTGGAAAATAGTCATCGGTTGATGAAGGTGACGGGTAAGATGGCTGAGTGTTGAAGCGTTAGGCTGTAGTCCTTTTTACAGAGGTTTAATTCCTCTTCTTATCGGCTCTGTAGTGAAATTCATGTTGAGTTGCAAGCTCATCGATGCGCACTAGGGTGCGTCAGGGTCTTTGTAGGCAGAAGCCAATTGGTTTAGGCATTTAGCTGTTAACTAGAGTTTTGTGGGATCGAAGCCCATCTGTCTAGGGAGGCTTTAGCTTAATTAAAGCGTCTGACTTGCATTCAGAAGATACAGGTTAATATTCTGTAAGTCTTAATGTGCAGAAACTAAGAGGGTTTAACTCTTATTTAAGGCTTTGAAGGCCTTCGGTTTGGGGTGTTATCCTAAGTTTCTAGACAATGGCATGTATTATTGGGGACAGGGGAAGTAAGAGGATTGATAGTGAGGCAAGGACCGCAGTAGGTGTGCTTGGGGCTTTGCTAGTGTATCATTGTTTTATGTGGTTAGAGGAGTTGGGGGGAAGGGTAATTGTTGAGTGGTATGCGAGGCGTAGGTAGAAGAAGAGGCTGAGCAGTGATAGCATGGCAATTGCCATGGCTGCTGGTGTTATTTCCTGTTTAGTTAGTTCTTGGATGATAAGTCACTTTGGTATAAAGCCTGTTAATGGGGGGAGGCCTGCTAGGGATAAAAGTACTAGTATTAGGGTGGCGTTTAGCACTGGGGTTTTTGTTCATGAGGTTGTGATCATGGATAGGTTAAGGGCTTTGATTTTGTTAAGGGCTAGGAATACGGCTGATGTTATGATTGTGTATAGGTAGAAGGTAAGTAAGGCCAATTTGGGGCTGTAAACTAGGATGATGGCGATTCAGCCTAAGTGGGAGATGGACGAGAAGGCTAGGATTTTGCGTGTTTGTGTTTGGTTCAGTCCTATTCAGCCTCCTAGTGCTGTTGAGGCTAGGGCCATGGCGGTGAGTAGAGCTGGGTCGAGGGATTTGGATGTTAGTAGGAGCAGGGTTAGTGGGGGGAATTTTATGAGGGTCGAGAGTAGCAGGGCTGTTATTAGTGGCGATCCTTGTAGTACTTCTGGGAATCAGAAGTGAAATGGCACTAGGCCCAGTTTAATAGCGATTGCTGCTGTCAGTAGTAGACAGGAGGTTGGGTGGTTTATTTGTGTGATGTCTCATTGGCCGGTGACTCAGGCATTGGTTATGCTAGAGAATAGGACCAGGGCGGAAGCAGCTGCTTGGGTTAGGAAGTATTTCGTTGCGGCTTCTACTGCTCGTGGGTGGTGGGATTTGGCAATTAGGGGAATGATGGCTAGTGCGTTGATCTCCAGTCCTGTCCAGGCCAGAACTCAGTGGTTGCTGGAAATTGTGATTGTGGTGCCCAAGATGAGGCTGAAGGTTATGATTGGGGTCGCGTAAGGGTTCATTAGTAGAGGAGGGGGTTAAACCATCATTTTCGGGGTATGGGCCCGATAGCTTGATTAGCTGACTCTACTAGAAAATAATATAAGGGAAGTATGGAGAATTTTGATTTCTCTTGTGTGGGTTCAATTCCTACTTTTCTAAGGTCAACAGGAAATGAGAGGGCTGTTATACCTCTATGTTCACTTTATCATAGTGACCCTTTGTAGTTCAGGCACATTTCCTTATGTAAGGAGGTAGGCCTGCATAGCAGATAGGTATGCTGATGTGTCAGAGGCACAGAGCTAGTGTGAGGGGTAGGAAGTTTTTTCATAGTAGGTGCATTAGTTGGTCATATCGGAATCGTGGGTATGAAGCTCGGACCCATAAGAAACCAGAAGATAGTAGGAGGACTTTTGTGGCTAGGATGACGGGGAATAGTTCTGTGGGTGGCCCTAGGGCGCTTGGGTTTAGGAATATGATGGCTGTAAGTGTATTTATTAGCATAATGTTCGCATATTCAGCTAGGAAGAATAAGGCGAAGGGTCCTGCGGCGTATTCAACGTTAAACCCTGAGACTAGCTCAGATTCACCCTCTGTGAGGTCAAAAGGAGCTCGGTTTGTCTCTGCTAGGGTGGATACGTATCATATTATTGCTAGGGGTCATGAGGAGAAAATGAAGTATAGAGGCTCCTGTGCGACGGCAAAGGAGCTGAGTGTGTAGCTTCCGCTTAGTATGATTATTGATAGCAGGATTATGGCCAGTGTCACTTCGTATGAAATGGTCTGTGCTACTGCCCGTAGGGCTCCGATTAGTGCGTATTTTGAGTTCGAGGCTCAGCCTGATCATAGGACTGAGTAGACGGCTAGGCTTGACATGGCTATTAGGAAGAGAACTCCGAGGTTTAGATCTGCTAGGGGAAATGGGAGTGGTAGTGGTGCTCAAGTGGTGAGGGCTAGGACAAGGGCTAGTATTGGTATCAGAATGAATAGAAGTGGGGAAGAGGTAGAGGGTCGGATGGGCTCTTTGGTAAATAGTTTCAGTCCGTCCGCAAATGGTTGAAGTAGGCCAAAAGGCCCGACAACGTTAGGGCCTTTGCGGGATTGTATGTAGCTTAGGATTTTCCGTTCTACTAGGGTTAGGAAGGCTACGGCAATCAGGATTGGGATGATGTATAGGAGGGATATAATGAGGCAGCTTAGTGTTGTTATTTGAATCATGGGTGAAGCTAGGGAGAGGATTTGAACCTCTGGGGAAAGGGCTTAAGCCTTCTGCACTTGCCGGGCTCTGCCACTCTAGCTGGTCCTTTTCTAGGATTGAAAGTGGTGGGGGAAGGCCCTCTTCACGGTTTAGTTGGTTTCACTGCTTAGAGGGGGGGGGCGTGCTTGTGGTATTGGCCCCACTTTCCCGGTCCTTTCGTACTGGGGAGAGTGTGTCATAGATAGAAACCGACCTGGATTGCTCCGGTCTGAACTCAGATCACGTAGGACTGTTAATCGTTGAACAAACGAACCCTTAATAGCGGCTGCACCATTAGGATGTCCTGATCCAACATCGAGGTCGTAAACCCCCCTGTCGATATGGGCTCTTGAGGGGGATTGCGCTGTTATCCCTGGGGTAGCTTGGTCCATTAATCAATTATATTGGGTCTGGTCACTGTTAGCACTTTGAGGGGTAGCTCTAGGTAAAGAGGTATGGTCTTGTTTTTGGAGGATTTGTTCTCCTCCAAGGTCGCCCCAACCGAAAAATATCGACCAGGCTCTGCGATGGTAGTGGCCCCAGTGGGGTTGATTGAGGATTCGCGGTGGTCGTTGATTTTTAAGTTCCACAGGGTCTTCTCGTCTTATGTTCACATCCCCGCTTTTGCACGGGGAGATCAATTTCACTGATTATCTGTGAGAGACAGTTAAGACCTCGTTTAGCCATTTATACAAGTCTCGATTTATGGGACAATTGATTGCGCTACCTTTGCACGGTTAGGATACCGCGGCCGTTAAACCTAAGTCACCGGGCAGGCATCACCTTCAATACTTGTTTAATTTGCTGAAGGCTATGTTTTTGGTAAACAGTCGGGCCTTATTAATTTGCCGAGTTCCTTTCACAGATTTTAATCGCTCTTATAGGCGCTCCTGAGTCGGGTTAACAGGGTTAGTTAATACGTGGTCTTGTAGGGGTTTTTGTATCTGTCTAGGTCTGTTAATAATGTTTCTATGTAAGCTTGCGCCGTTAGAGGGGTGTGGCCCTGAGTTACTTATTTTAGCATTAATTCTCCTATATTCATAGGTTGACCTGTTTGTGATAAGGGAATCATCTTATTTTGGTATTTTTAGGTGGTGGAGCTTTGACGCACTCTTTTTTGATGGCTGCTTTAGGGCCCACGGTAGGATCAGTAGTAAGAATTATCCGCTAGTCGAGGTTGTGTCCTTTTTTAATGGAGCTGTCCCTCCATTAAATAGCTCTTAATCATCTCATTAGGGTTCAGGATGTCCGGTAGGGAGGATTAAGGGGGAACTTAGATTCGTTTCACAGGTAACCAGCTATCACCCAGCTCGGTTGGCTTTTCACCTCTACTGACAAGTCATCCCACTCTTTTGCAACAGAGACGGGTTCGCTCTCTTTAACTGCTTGAAAGTAGCTCGCTTGGGTTTCGGGGGGGCAAACTTTAGTTCACTTTGCTTGGTTGTTCTCGCTAAACCATGATGCAAAAGGTACAAGGGTTGATCTTTGCTGTCTGTCGCTTTGATTGTTTCACTGCTATTTCATCTTTCCCTTACGGTACTGGGGTCTCTATCGCGTCTAAGTGTCTTTTCTATCGCCTATACTAAGACTGTAAAATGCTTTAGTTTAATTAGTTTAGTAAATTCTTTAGTTTTGGTGTACTATTTGTGTGGTTGAGCTAGAGGGGGGGCTTCAAGACGATCCGGTCTAGTAGATATCTTTCAGGTGTAAGCTGAGTGCTTTGGTGTTATAGCTACGTCTTGATATTCTAAGTACACCTTCCGGTACACTTACCTTGTTACGACTTACCTCATCTTCAGCGTATTTATGGTATTAGTTATGTGGGATGTGGCTTTTGAGGAGGGTGACGGGCGGTATGTACGTGCCCCAGGGCCGGCTTAAAGTAGGCTCTATTGTCCCACTTTACTGCTAAATCCGCCTTCCAGAAGTGGTTTCACGCTTCTTTCCGTGTGCCCTATGAATAGGGAATGTAGCCCATTTCTTCCACTCCATAGGCTATACCTTGACCTGTCTTATTAGCGGGGTGCTATTGTGTCCACTGTTGTGCTCTCATTCGAGGTGGGCTGGCGACGGCGGTATGTAGGCTGTGTTGGCAAGGGGTGGTTGGGTTAATCGGGGATTATCGATTGTAGAACAGGCTCCTCTAGGTGGGTTTGGGGCACCGCCAAGTCCTTAGAGTTTTAAGCGTTTGTGCTCGTAGTTCTCTGGCGGATACTTCGGTAAAGTAAGTATCAAGATTTAGGGCCAGGCATAGTGGGGTATCTAATCCCAGTTTGGGCCCTGGCTTTCGTGGGTTTAAATCAGTCGTTAGTTCCTAAGATCATCTTAATGGTGTGTTTAGGTGCATCTTGGGCTTATGACAGCTCAGTTGCATTTTGATCTTAGTTAGCTAGGATAGGCATTTTACCACTCTTTACGCCGTGTCAATAGGACGGTTGATTTGGGTTTCTTGTATGACCGCGGTGGCTGGCACAAGATTTACCAACCCTTGAAGTTAGGCTGTTGCTATAACTAAGTCAAGTTTGCACTCATTGCTTAATGTTAATTACTGCTGAATACCCGTGGGGGCGTGGCTTAGCGAGGCGTCTTGGGCTACTACTTGGGTGTGCCTGATACCCGCTCCTCAAGGCCTGTATGGGGGTAGGTGGTCGAGGGCGTTTACACTGGGGCGCGGATACTTGCATGTATATATTTAGCAAAAACCAACCGTAAGGTTAGGACTAAGTCTTTTGTCCGCAGGCATGTTTTATGCCATCTTGGCAACTTCAGTGCCATGCTTTGTGTTAAGCTATGTGGACGGGGGTGTGGTTAGCTGATAGTTGAGTGGTGAGTGAGAGTGAAGTATACGAAATTATTGCTTGTGTTTACTATTTTTAGTACTGGAGTTTCTCTAAGTCCTAGGACTTACCTAGGATTACCGCCATCCTACTCCTTCTATCACTCCCCGTACTCGCCGCCGGTATTACAATATTACTAACTGATCGAAACCTAAACACCACATTCTTCGACCCCGCTGGAGGAGGAGACCCAATCCTGTACCAACACCTATTCTGATTCTTCGGACACCCAGAAGTCTATATTCTGATCCTACCGGGGCTCGGAATCATCTCACACGTAGTCACGTACTACTCAGGCAAAAAGGAGCCCTTCGGCTACATGGGAATAGTCTGAGCCATACTATCCATCGGCTTCCTAGGATTCATCGTCTGAGCTCACCACATGTTTACAGTAGGAATAGACGTTGATACCCGAGCCTACTTTACATCAGCCACTATAATCATTGCCATCCCTACCGGAATCAAAGTATTTAGCTGACTAGCCACCCTGCACGGAGGAACAATCAAATGAGACCCCCCCAATACTATGAGCTCTAGGATTTATCTTCCTATTTACCATCGGAGGATTAACAGGAATCGTTCTTGCAAACTCTTCCCTAGACATCGCCCTGCACGACACGTACTACGTAGTTGCCCACTTCCACTACGTCCTATCCATAGGCGCCGTCTTTGCCATTCTAGCAGGATTTACTCACTGATTCCCACTACTCGCTGGGTTTACCCTACACCAAACATGAGCAAAAGCCCACTTCGGGGTAATATTTACAGGAGTAAACCTAACGTTCTTCCCCCAGCACTTCCTAGGCCTAGCAGGAATACCCCGACGATACTCGGACTATCCCGACGCCTACACACTATGAAACACCATTTCCTCCATCGGCTCCCTAATCTCAATAGTAGCCGTAATCATACTAATATTCATCATCTGAGAAGCCTTTTCGGCCAAACGAAAAGTCCTACAACCAGAACTAACTACCACAAACGTTGAATGAATCCACGGCTGCCCTCCCCCATACCATACTTTCGAGGAACCGGCCTTCGTCCAAGTACAAGAAAGGAAGGAATCGAACCCTCACATGCTGGTTTCAAGCCAACTGCATTAACCGCTCATGCTTCTTTCTTATGAGACGTTAGTAAACCAATTACATAGCCTTGTCAAGACTAAATCACAGGTAAAAATCCTGTACATCTCATGTGGCCAACCACTCCCAACTAGGATTCCAAGACGCCTCATCACCCATCATAGAAGAACTCGTTGAATTCCACGACCACGCCCTAATCGTTGCCCTAGCTATCTGCAGCCTAGTTCTCTACCTTTTAGCCCACATACTAACAGAAAAACTCTCGTCCAATGCTGTAGACGCCCAAGAAGTAGAGCTGATCTGGACAATCCTACCTGCTATCGTCCTGGTACTCCTCGCCCTCCCATCCCTACAAATCCTCTACATAATGGACAAAATCGACGAACCAGACCTCACCCTAAAAGCCATCGGCCACCAATGATACTGAAGCTACGAATACACAGACTTCAAAGACCTATCATTCGACTCCTACATAGTGCCCACCCCAGACTTACCCAACGGCCACTTCCGACTGCTAGAAGTTGACCACCGCGTAGTTATCCCAATAGAATCCCCCATCCGCGTGATCATTACTGCAGGAGACGTACTCCACTCCTGAGCAGTCCCAACGCTCGGAGTTAAAACAGACGCAATCCCAGGCCGACTAAACCAAACTTCATTCATTACCACCCGGCCTGGGATTTTTTACGGACAATGCTCAGAAATTTGCGGGGCTAATCACAGCTACATACCCATTGTAGTAGAATCAACCCCACTCCCACATTTCGAGGCCTGATCGTCCCTTCTATCATCATCCTAATCATTAAGAAGCTATGCAACAGCACTAGCCTTTTAAGCTAGCCAAAGAGGGACTTCCCCCTCCTTAATGATATGCCACAGCTTAACCCCGCACCATGATTTTCAATCATAATTATAACCTGATTAACCCTAGCACTCCTCATCCAACCAAAACTACTAGCCTTCACCACAACCAACCCCCCATCAAATAAGACCTCCCTCACTACCAAACCCACACCATGATCCTGACCATGAACCTAAGCTTCTTTGACCAATTTTCCAGCCCCAATCTATTTGGCATCCCCTTAATCCTACTATCCCTACTCTTCCCAGCCCTACTATTCCCGTCCCCAAACAACCGATGAATCAACAACCGCCTTTCTACTATCCAAACATGACTCCTTCACCTAATCACAAAACAACTAATAGTCCCACTCAACAAAAATGGCCACAAATGAGCCATAATATTTACATCCCTAATAATCATACTTCTTACAATCAACCTTCTAGGCCTCCTTCCATATACATTCACCCCAACCACCCAACTATCTATGAACATAGCCCTAGCCTTCCCACTATGGCTCGCCACACTACTAACAGGCCTACGAAACCAACCATCAGCCTCTTTAGCCCACCTATTACCCGAAGGTACCCCTACACCCCTAATCCCCGCACTAATCCTGATCGAAACAACCAGCCTACTAATCCGCCCCCTAGCCCTCGGAGTCCGCCTTACAGCCAACCTTACAGCAGGACACTTACTCATCCAACTCATCTCTACAGCCTCCATTGCATTAATACCCACCCTTCCTGCAGTATCCATCCTAACAATAATCATCCTACTACTCCTAACCATCCTAGAAGTAGCAGTAGCCATAATCCAGGCCTACGTCTTCGTGCTCCTTCTAAGCCTATACTTACAAGAAAACATCTAATGGCACACCAAGCACACTCATACCACATAGTTGACCCAAGCCCTTGACCAATCTTCGGGGCAGCCGCCGCCCTACTCACAACCTCAGGATTAATCATGTGATTCCACTACAACTCATCCATACTACTAACCCTAGGCCTCATCTCAATACTCCTAGTAATACTCCAATGATGACGAGACATTGTACGAGAAAGCACCTTCCAAGGCCATCACACTCCCACAGTCCAAAAAGGCCTACGATACGGCATAATCCTTTTCATCACATCCGAAGCATTCTTCTTCTTAGGGTTCTTCTGAGCGTTCTTCCACTTGAGCCTGGCCCCAACCCCAGAACTAGGAGGCCAATGACCCCCAACAGGAATTAAACCACTCAACCCGATAGAAGTCCCCCTACTAAACACAGCCATCCTACTAGCCTCAGGCGTTACCGTAACGTGAGCCCATCACAGCATCACAGAAGGAAACCGAAAACACGCCATCCACGCCCTAACCCTAACGATCCTCCTGGGATTCTACTTCACAGCCCTACAAGCAATAGAATACCACGAAGCCCCATTCTCAATCGCCGATAGCGTCTACGGATCTACCTTCTTCGTTGCCACTGGATTCCACGGACTCCACGTAATCATCGGATCCTCCTTCCTGACCGTCTGCCTCTTCCGACTGATCAAGTTCCACTTTACATCAGACCACCACTTCGGATTCGAGGCAGCAGCCTGATACTGACACTTCGTAGACGTCATCTGACTATTCCTCTACATAACCATCTACTGATGAGGATCTTGCTCTTCTAGTATATTAATTACAATTGACTTCCAATCTCTAGAATCTGGTATAAACCCAGAGGAGAGCAATGAACGCACTCATGTTCATATTCGCCCTATCATCAATCCTAAGCGCCGCCCTAACCGCATTAAACTTCTGACTCGCCCAAATAAACCCCGACTCAGAGAAACTCTCACCGTACGAATGTGGATTCGACCCACTTGGATCTGCTCGATTACCATTCTCAGTCCGATTCTTCCTCAGTAGCCATCCTGTTCCTCCTATTCGACCTAGAAATCGCCCTCCTACTCCCCCTGCCATGAGCCGTCCAACTCCAATCCCCCCTAATGACCCTCACCTGAACTGTAGTGATCCTCCTTCTCCTAACACTCGGACTGGCCTACGAGTGAATTCAAGGGGGCCTAGAATGAGCAGAATAACAGAAAGTTAGTCTAACCAAAAAGATAGCTGGTTTCGACCCAGCAGATTACAGCCAACCCTGTAACTTTCTTATGTCGCCCCTACATTTAAGCTTCTACTCAGCCTTCATTTTCAGCGGACTAGGACTAGCCTTCCACCGAACCCACCTAGTATCCGCCCTACTATGCCTTGAAAGCATAATATTATCGATATTCGTAGGCCTATCAATATGATCCATCGAAAACCAAGTCTCCTCATTCACCATGGTACCAATTCTCATGCTAACCTTCTCAGCGTGTGAGGCGGGCACAGGCCTGGCCATCCTAGTAGCCTCCACCCGCACACATGGCTCCGACCATCTACACAACCTAAACCTCCTGCAATGCTAAAAATCATCCTACCCACAATCATACTTCTTCCAACAGCCCTGCTGTCTCCACCAAAATTTCTATGGACTAACACCACCTTATACAGCCTCCTAATCGCTGCCCTAAGCCTACAGTGATTAATCCCAACCTACTACCCCTACAAATTTTTATCCAACTGAACAGGAATTGACCAAATCTCATCCCCCCTCCTAGTACTATCCTGCTGACTACTCCCACTCATAATCATAGCAAGCCAAAACCACCTGCAACAAGAACCCCTACAACGCAAACGAATCTTTATCTCAACCTTAGTCGCAGTCCAGCCATTCATCCTACTAGCCTTTTCCACCACAGAACTAGCACTATTTTACATCTCATTTGAAGCAACCCTCATTCCCACCCTAATCTTAATCACCCGATGGGGGAACCAACCAGAACGCCTAAGCGCTGGCATCTACCTGCTATTCTACACGCCAGTAAGCTCTCTACCCCTGCTAATCACAATCATACACCTATACGTGAAAATTGGCACCCTGCACCTGCCAACCCTACAACTAACCCACCCAACCCTATCCACCTCATGGACAGGAATACTATCAGGTCTAGCACTGCTCATAGCATTCATAGTAAAAGCCCCACTATACGGCCTACACCTCTGACTGCCAAAAGCCCACGTAGAAGCACCCATCGCAGGCTCAATACTCCTCGCCGCCCTACTACTAAAGCTAGGAGGATACGGAATTATACGAGTCACTCTATTTATGGGCCCACTGTCCAACCTCCTGCACTACCCCTTCCTAACCCTGGCCCTATGAGGCGCCCTAATGACTAGCTCAATCTGCCTACGACAGACAGACCTAAAATCACTAATCGCTTATTCATCCGTTAGCCACATAGGCCTAGTTATCGCCGCAGGAATAATCCAAACCCACTGATCATTCTCAGGGGCAATGATCCTAATAATTTCCCATGGACTAACTTCCTCCATACTATTCTGCCTAGCCAACACAAACTATGAACGTACGCACAGCCGAATTCTACTACTCACACGAGGCCTACAACCTCTCCTACCACTCATAGCTACCTGATGATTGCTGGCCAATCTAACAAACATAGCCTTACCCCCAACAACAAACCTCATAGCAGAGCTAACCATTATAATCACCTTATTCAACTGATCTGCCTTCACGATCATCCTAACAGGAATCGCAACCCTACTAACCGCCTCCTACACCTTATTCATACTACTAATGACCCAACGAGGCTCAATCCCCTCCCACATCACATCTATGCAAAACTCAACCACGCGAGAACACCTGCTCATAACACTCCACATTATCCCAATATTCCTCCTAATCCTCAAACCCGAACTGATCTCCAGAATCCCCTCATGCAAGTATAGTTTAAACCAAACATTAGACTGTGATTCTAAGAATAGAAGTTCAAACCTTCTTACCTGCCGAGGGGAGGGTTTAACCAACAAGAGCTGCTAACTCTTACATCTGAGCCTAAAACCTCAGCCCCCTTACTTTTAAAGGATAACAGCAATCCACTGGTCTTAGGAACCACCCATCTTGGTGCAAATCCAAGTAAAAGTAGTGAACCCCACACTACTAATCAACTCCCTCACACTACTCACGCTGACAATCCTCCTAACCCCAATCATCCTGCCATTTCTATTTAAATCTTTAAAAACACCCCACAAGCCACCACCCGCGCTGTTAAAACCGCATTCCTAATTAGCCTAGCCCCTACAACCGCATTCATCTACTCGGGAATAGAATCTGTCACCTGCCACTGGGAGTGAAAATTCATTATAAACTTTAAAATCCCCCTGAGCCTAAAAATAGACCAATACTCAATAACATTTCTTCCAATCGCCCTATTTGTAACATGATCAATCCTACAATTCGCCATATGATACATGGCCTCAGAGCCATACGTAACAAAATTTTTCACCTACCTACTGACATTCCTAGTCGCCATACTCCTCCTAACAACCGCAAACAACATATTCCTCCTATTCGTAGGCTGGGAAGGAGTACGAATCATGTCCTTCCTTCTCATCGGCTGATGACAAGGCCGAGCAGATGCCAACACCGCCGCCCTACGAGCCGTAATCTACAACCGAATCGGAGACGTCGGACTGACCCTGAGCATAGCATGACTAGCTTCAACATTCAACACCTGAGAGATCCAACAAGCCGTACACCCCCACCAAACCCCAATCCTCCCCCTCTTAGGATTAATCCTCGCAGCCGCAGGAAAATCCGCCCAATTTGGACTCCACCCATGACTGCCCGCAGCAATAGAAGGCCCCACCCCAGTATCAGCCCTACTGCACTCCAGTACCATAGTAGTAGCCGGAATCTTCCTGCTCATCCGCATGCACCCCCTGCTAGCCACCAACCAGACAGCCCTAACTGCCTGCCTATGCCTAGGTGCTCTATCAACCCTATTCGCTGCCACATGCGCCCTAACCCAAAATGACATCAAAAAAATCATTGCTTTCTCAACATCCAGCCAACTAGGACTAATAATAGTCACTATCGGACTAAACCTCCCACAACTAGCCTTCCTACACATCTCAACCCATGCCTTCTTTAAAGCCATACTATTCCTATGCTCAGGGTCTATCATCCACAACCTAAACGGAGAACAAGATATCCGAAAGATAGGAGGCCTACAGAAAATACTCCCAGTCACTACTTCCTGCCTAACCATCGGAAACCTGGCGCTGATAGGAACCCCATTCCTAGCCGGATTCTACTCAAAAGACCTCATCATCGAAAGCTTAAACACATCATACCTAAATACTTGAGCCCTACTCCTAACCCTTATAGCCACAGCATTCACCGCAACCTACAGCATCCGCATAACCATCCTAGTCCAAGCTGGACAAACCCGAATCCCCCCAATAGTATCAATAAACGAAAACAACCCACTAATCACCGCCCCCCTAACCCGACTCGCCCTAGGCAGCATTACAGCAGGAATAATCATTACCTCTTTCATCACACCAACCAAAACCCCCCCAATAACCATACCCCTTATCACCAAAACCGCTGCCATCCTCATAACAATCCTAGGAATCATCCTAGCCCTAGAACTATCGAACATAACACACACCCTCACTCACCCCAAACCAAACCCCCTCATAAACTTCTCCTCTGCATTAGGGTACTTCAACCCCCTAGTACACCGATTCTTCTCCAAAAACCTACTAGAAAAGGGACAAAACATTGCCCTACACTTGATCGACCTCTCCTGACTCAAAAAAATAGGGCCAGAGGGCCTTGCTGAACTACAAGTAGCCGCAAGCAAAGCCGCAACCTCAATACACACAGGGCTAATTAAGGCCTACCTAGGATCCTTCGCCCTCTCCATCCTGGTAATAATCCTAATAACACACAGACTCACTAATGGCCCCTAACATCCGCAAATCCCATCCCCTACTAAAAATAATCAACAACTCCCTAATCGACCTACCCGCCCCCTCCAACATCTCTGCCTGATGAAACTTCGGCTCCCTTCTAGCCATCTGCTTAGCCACACAAATCCTAACAGGCCTGCTACTAGCCATACACTACACCGCAGACACTTCACTCGCCTTCTCCTCAGTAGCTCACACATGCTGAGACGTCCAGTACGGATGGCTCATCCGCAACCTCCACGCCAACGGTGCTTCGCTCTTCTTTATCTGCATCTACTTACACATCGGACGAGGCCTCTACTACGGCTCCTACCTATACAAAGAAACCTGAAACACAGGAGTAATCCTCCTACTCACCCTAATAGCAACTGCCTTCGTAGGGTATGTCCTACCATGAGGACAAATGTCATTCTGAGGGGCCACCGTAATCACCAACCTATTCTCAGCCATCCCGTACATTGGGCAAACTCTAGTAGAATGAGCCTGAGGAGGATTCTCAGTAGACAATCCAACCTTAACCCGATTCTTCGCCATCCACTTCCTACTGCCCTTCCTAATTGCAGGAATCACCCTAGTCCACCTAACCTTCCTACACGAATCAGGCTCAAATAACCCACTAGGAATCGTATCAGACTGCGACAAAATCCCATTCCACCCATACTTCTCCATTAAAGACAGCTTAGGGCTTACCCTAATAATCACCCCTCTAATAGCACTAGCCCTATTTTCACCGAACCTCCTGGTTCTTGGAATCCTAGTTGGGAGTGGTTGGCCACATGAGATGTACAGGATTTTTACCTGTGATTTAGTCTTGACAAGGCTATGTAATTGGTTTACTAACGTCTCATAAGAAAGAAGCATGAGCGGTTAATGCAGTTGGCTTGAAACCCATCCCCAGTGGTGCAAGTGCACTCTCTGAACTCACTGCACTGCATCCCCAGTGGTGCCAGTGCACTCTCTGGACTCACTGAAGTGCATCACCAGTGGTGCCATTGCACTCTCTGCACTCACTGCACTGCATCCCCAGTGGTGCCAGTGTACTCACAGGATTCACTGCACTGCATCCCCAGTGGTGCTAGTGCACTCTCTGGACTCACTGCAGTGCATCACCAGTGGTGCCAGTGCACTCTCTGGACTCACTAAAGTGCATTCTCAGTGGTGCCAGTGCACTCTCTGGGCTCACTGAAGCGCATCCCCAGTGGTGCCAGTACACTCACTGGACTCACTGCACTGCATCACAGGTGGTGCCAGTGCACTCTCTGGACTCAATGCAAAGAATCCCCGGTGGTGCCAGTGTACTCTCTGCAGTCACTGCACTGCATCCCCAGTGGTGCCAGTGCACTCACTGGACTCACTGCACTGCATCCCCAGTGGTGCCAGTGAACTCTCTGGACTCACTGCACTGCATCCCCAGTGGTGCCAGTGTACTCTCTGGACTCACTGCAGTGCATCCCCAGTGGTGCCAGAGCACTCTCTGGACTCACTGCACTGCATCCCCAGTGGTGCCAGTGCACTCTCTGGACTCACTGCACTGCATCCCCAGTGGTGTCAGTGCACTCTCTGGACTCACTGAAGTGCATCCCCAGTTGTGCCAGTGCACTCTCTGGACTCAATGCACTGCATCCCCAGTGGTGCCAGTGCACTCTCTGGACTCAGTGCACTGCATCCCCAGTGGTGCCAGTGCAATCTCTGGACTCACTGTAGTGCATCCCCAGTGGTGCCAGTGCACTCTCTGGACTCACTGCAGTGCATCCCCAGTGGTGCCAGTGCACTCTCTGGACTCACTGTACTGCATCACCAGTGGTGCCAGTGCACTCTCTGGACTCACTGCAGTGCATCCCCAGTGGTGCCAGTGCACTCTCTGGACTCACTGCACTGCAGCCCCGATGGTGCCAGTGCAATCTCTGGACTCACTGCACTGCATCCCCAGTGGTGCCAGTGCACTCTCTGGACTCACTGCACTGCATCTCCAGTTTTGCCAGTGAAGTCTTTGGACTCACTGCACTGCATCCCCAGTGGTGCCAGTGCACTCTCTGGAGTCACTGAAGTGCATCCACAGTGGTGCCAGTGCACTCTCTGGACTCACTGCACTGCATGCCCAGTGGTGCCAGTACACTCTCTGGACTCACTGTACTGCATCCCCACTGGTACCAGTGCACTCTGTGGACTCACTGTACTGCATCCCCAGTGGTGACAGTACACTCTCTGGACTCACTGCAGTGCATCCACAGTGGTGCCAGTGCACTCACTGGACTCACTGCAGTGCATTCCCTCTGGTGCCAGTGCACTCTCTGGACTCACTGCACTGCATCCCCAGTGGTGCCAGTGCACTCTCTGGACTCACTGCACTGTATCCCCAGTGGTGCCAGTGCATTCTCTGGACTCACTGCAGTGCATCCCCAGTGGTGCTTGTTCAATCTCTGGACTCACTGCAGTGCATCCCCAGTGGTGCCAGTGCACACTCTGGACTCACTGCACTGCATCCCCAGTGGTGCCAGTGCACTCTCTGGACTCACTGCACTGCATCCCCAGTGTTCACAGTGCACTCTCTGCACTCACTACACTGCATCCCCAGTTGTGCCAGTGCACTCTCTGGACTCACTGCACTGCATCCCCAGTGGTGCCAGTGCACTCTGTGGACTCACAGCAGTGCATCCCCAGTGCTGCCAGTGCACTCTCTGGACTCACTGCACTGCATCCCCAGTGGTGCCACTGCACTCTCTGGACTCACTTCACTGCTTCCCCAGTGGTGCCAGTGCACTCTCTGGACTCACTGTACTGCATCCCCAGTGTTGCTAGTGCACTCTCTGGAGTAACTGCAGTGCATCCCCAGTGGTGCCAAAGCACTCTCTGGACTCCCGGCACCGCATCCCCAGTGGTGCCAGTGCACTCTCTGGACTCACTGCACTGCATCCCCAGTGGTGCCAGTGCACTCTCTTGACTCACTGCACTGCATCCCCAGTGGTGCCAGTGTACTCACTGGACTCACTGCACTGCATTCCCCAGTGGTGTTAGTGCACTCTCTGGACTCACTGCAGTGCATCCCCAGTGGTGCCAGTGCACTCTCTGGACTCACTGCAGTGCATCCCCAGTGGTGCCAGTGCGCTCTCTGGACTCACTGCAGTGCATCCCCAGTGGTGCCAGTGCACTCTCTGGACTCACTGCACTGCATCCCCAGTGCTGCCAGTGCACTCTCTGGACTCACTGCACTGCATCCCCAGTGGTGCCAGTGCACTCTCTGGACTCACTGCAGTGCATCCCCAGTGGTGCCAGTGCACTCTCTGGACTCACTGCACTGCATCCCCAGTGCTGCCAGTGCACTCTCTGGACTCACTGCAGTGCATCCCCAGTGGTGCCAGTGCACTCTCATGACTCACTGCAGTGCATCCCCACTGCTGCCAGTGCACTCTCTGGACTCACAGCAGTGCATCCCCAGTGGTGCCAGTGCACTCTCTGGACTCACTGCACTGCATCCCCAGTGGTGCCAGTGCACTCTCTGCACTCACTTCTCTGCATTCCCAGTGGTGCCAGTGAAGTCTCTGGACTCACTGCACTGCATCCACAGTGGTGCCAGTGCAATCTCTGGACTCACTGCAGTGCATCACCAGTGGTGCCAGTGCACTCTCTGGACTCACTGCAGTGCATCCCCAGTGGTGCCAGTGCACTCTCTGGACTCACTGCAGTGCATCCCCAGTGGTGCCAGTGCACTCTCTGGACTCACTGCACTGCATCCCCAGTGGTGCCAGTGCACTCACTGGATTCACTGCACTGTTACCCCAGTGGTGCCAGTGCACTCTCTGGACTCACTGCACTGCATCCCCAGTGGTGCAAGTGCACTCTCTCGAGTCACTGCACTACATCCCCAGTGGTGCCAGTGCACTCACTGGACTCACTGTACTGCATCATCTGTGGTGCCAGTGTACTCTCTGCAGTCACTGCACTGCATCCCCAGTGGTGCCAGTGCACTCACTGGACTCAGTGCACTGCATCCCCAGTGGTGCCAGTGCAATCTCTGGACTCACTGTAGTGCATCCCCAGTGGTGCCAGTGCACTCTCTGGACTCACTGCAGTGCATCCCCAGTGGTGCCAGTGTACTCTCTGGACTCACTGCACTGCAGCCCCGATGGTGCCAGTGCAATCTCTGGACTCACTGCACTGCATCCCCAGTGGTGCCAGTGCACTCTCTGGACTCACTGCACTGCATCTCCAGTTTTGCCAGTGAAGTCTTTGGACTCACTGCACTGCATCCCCAGTGGTGCCAGTGCACTCTCTGGAGTCACTGAAGTGCATCCACAGTGGTGCCAGTGCACTCTCTGGACTCACTGCACTGCATGCCCAGTGGTGCCAGTACACTCTCTGGACTCACTGTACTGCATCCCCACTGGTACCAGTGCACTCTGTGGACTCACTGTACTGCATCCCCAGTGGTGACAGTACACTCTCTGGACTCACTGCAGTGCATCCACAGTGGTGCCAGTGCACTCACTGGACTCACTGCAGTGCATTCCCTCTGGTGCCAGTGCACTCTCTGGACTCACTGCACTGCATCCCCAGTGGTGCCAGTGCACTCTCTGGACTCACTGCACTGCATCCCCAGTGGTGCCAAAGCACTCTCTGGACTCCCGGCACCGCATCCCCAGTGGTGCCAGTGCACTCTCTGGACTCACTGCACTGCATCCCCAGTGGTGCCAGTGCACTCTCTTGACTCACTGCACTGCATCCCCAGTGGTGCCAGTGTACTCACTGGACTCACTGCACTGCATGCCCCAGTGGTGTTAGTGCACTCTCTGGACTCACTGCAGTGCATCCCCAGTGGTGCCAGTGCACTCTCTGGACTCACTGAAGTGCATTCTCAGTGGTTCCAGTGCACTCTGTGGACTCACTGCAGTGCATCCCCAGTGGTGCCAGTGCGCTCTCTGGACTCACTGCAGTGCATCCCCAGTGGTGCCAGTGCACTCTCTGGACTCACTGCACTGCATCCCCAGTGCTGCCAGTGCACTCTCTGGACTCACTGCACTGCATCCCCAGTGGTGCCAGTGCACTCTCTGGACTCACTGCAGTGCATCCCCAGTGGTGCCAGTGCACTCTCTGGACTCACTGCACTGCATCCCCAGTGCTGCCAGTGCACTCTCTGGACTCACTGCAGTGCATCCCCAGTGGTGCCAGTGCACTCTCATGACTCACTGCAGTGCATCCCCACTGCTGCCAGTGCACTCTCTGGACTCACAGCAGTGCATCCCCAGTGGTGCCAGTGCACTCTCTGGACTCACTGCACTGCATCCCCAGTGGTGCCAGTGCACTCTCTGCACTCACTTCTCTGCATTCCCAGTGGTGCCAGTGAAGTCTCTGGACTCACTGCACTGCATCCACAGTGGTGCCAGTGCAATCTCTGGACTCACTGCAGTGCATCACCAGTGGTGCCAGTGCACTCTCTGGACTCACTGCAGTGCATCCCCAGTGGTGCCAGTGCACTCTCTGGACTCACTGCAGTGCATCCCCAGTGGTGCCAGTGCACTCTCTGGACTCACTGCACTGCATCCCCAGTGGTGCCAGTGCACTCACTGGATTCACTGCACTCTTACCCCAGTGGTGCCAGTGCACTCTCTGGACTCACTGCACTGCATCCCCAGTGGTGCAAGTGCACTCTCTCGAGTCACTGCACTACATCCCCAGTGGTGCCAGTGCACTCACTGGACTCACTGTACTGCATCATCTGTGGTGCCAGTGTACTCTCTGCAGTCACTGCACTGCATCCCCAGTGGTGCCAGTGCACTCACTGGACTCACTGCAGTGCATCCCCACTGGTGCCAGTGCACTCTCTGGACTCACTGCACTGCATCCCCAGTGGTGCCAGTGTACTCTCTGGACTCACTGCAGTGCATCCCCAGTGGTGCCAGAGCACTCTCTGGACTCACTGCACTGCATCCCCAGTGGTGCCAGTGCACTCTCTGGACTCACTGCACTGCATCCCCAGTGGTGTCAGTGCACTCTCTGGACTCACTGAAGTGCATCCCCAGTTGTGCCAGTGCACTCTCTGGACTCAATGCACTGCATCCCCAGTGGTGCCAGTGCACTCTCTGGACTCAGTGCACTGCATCCCCAGTGGTGCCAGTGCAATCTCTGGACTCACTGTAGTGCATCCCCAGTGGTGCCAGTGCACTCTCTGGACTCACTGCAGTGCATCCCCAGTGGTGCCAGTGCACTCTCTGGACTCACTGTACTGCATCACCAGTGGTGCCAGTACACTCTCTGGACTCACTGCAGTGCATCCCCAGTGGTGCCAGTGCACTCTCTGGACTCACTGCACTGCAGCCCCGATGGTGCCAGTGCAATCTCTGGACTCACTGCACTGCATCCCCAGTGGTGCCAGTGCACTCTCTGGACTCACTGCACTGCATCTCCAGTTTTGCCAGTGAAGTCTTTGGACTCACTGCACTGCATCCCCAGTGGTGCCAGTGCACTCTCTGGAGTCACTGAAGTGCATCCACAGTGGTGCCAGTGCACTCTCTGGACTCACTGCACTGCATGCCCAGTGGTGCCAGTACACTCTCTGGACTCACTGTACTGCATCCCCACTGGTACCAGTGCACTCTGTGGACTCACTGTACTGCATCCCCAGTGGTGACAGTACACTCTCTGGACTCACTGCAGTGCATCCACAGTGGTGCCAGTGCACTCACTGGACTCACTGCAGTGCATTCCCTCTGGTGCCAGTGCACTCTCTGGACTCACTGCACTGCATCCCCAGTGGTGCCAGTGCACTCTCTGGACTCACTGCACTGCATCCCCAGTGGTGCCAGTGCATTCTCTGGACTCACTGCAGTGCATCCCCAGTGGTGCTTGTTCAATCTCTGGACTCACTGCAGTGCATCCCCAGTGGTGCCAGTGCACACTCTGGACTCACTGCACTGCATCCCCAGTGGTGCCAGTGCACTCTCTGGACTCACTGCACTGCATCCCCAGTGTTCACAGTGCACTCTCTGCACTCACTACACTGCATCCCCAGTTGTGCCAGTGCACTCTCTGGACTCACTGCACTGCATCCCCAGTGGTGCCAGTGCACTCTGTGGACTCACAGCAGTGCATCCCCAGTGCTGCCAGTGCACTCTCTGGACTCACTGCACTGCATCCCCAGTGGTGCCACTGCACTCTCTGGACTCACTTCACTGCTTCCCCAGTGGTGCCAGTGCACTCTCTGGACTCACTGTACTGCATCCCCAGTGTTGCTAGTGCACTCTCTGGAGTAACTGCAGTGCATCCCCAGTGGTGCCAAAGCACTCTCTGGACTCCCGGCACCGCATCCCCAGTGGTGCCAGTGCACTCTCTGGACTCACTGCACTGCATCCCCAGTGGTGCCAGTGCACTCTCTTGACTCACTGCACTGCATCCCCAGTGGTGCCAGTGTACTCACTGGACTCACTGCACTGCATTCCCCAGTGGTGTTAGTGCACTCTCTGGACTCACTGCAGTGCATCCCCAGTGGTGCCAGTGCACTCTCTGGACTCACTGAAGTGCATTCTCAGTGGTTCCAGTGCACTCTGTGGACTCACTGCAGTGCATCCCCAGTGGTGCCAGTGCGCTCTCTGGACTCACTGCAGTGCATCCCCAGTGGTGACAGTGCACTCTCTGGACTCACTGCACTGCATCCCCAGTGCTGCCAGTGCACTCTCTGGACTCACTGCACTGCATCCCCAGTGGTGCCAGTGCACTCTCTGGACTCACTGCAGTGCATCCCCAGTGGTGCCAGTGCACTCTCTGGACTCACTGCAGTGCATCCCCAGTGGTGCCAGTGCACTCTCTGGACTCACTGCAGTGCATCCCCACTGCTGCCAGTGCACTCTCTGGACTCACAGCAGTGCATCCCCAGTGGTGCCAGTGCACTCTCTGGACTCACTGCACTGCATCCCCAGTGGTGCCAGTGCACTCTCTGCACTCACTTCTCTGCATTCCCAGTGGTGCCAGTGAAGTCTCTGGACTCACTGCACTGCATCCACAGTGGTGCCAGTGCAATCTCTGGACTCACTGCAGTGCATCACCAGTGGTGCCAGTGCACTCTCTGGACTCACTGCAGTGCATCCCCAGTGGTGCCAGTGCACTCTCTGGACTCACTGCAGTGCATCCCCAGTGGTGCCAGTGCACTCTCTGGACTCACTGCACTGCATCCCCAGTGGTGCCAGTGCACTCACTGGATTCACTGCACTGTTACCCCAGTGGTGCCAGTGCACTCTCTGGACTCACTGCACTGCATCCCCAGTGGTGCAAGTGCACTCTCTCGAGTCACTGCACTACATCCCCAGTGGTGCCAGTGCACTCACTGGACTCACTGTACTGCATCATCTGTGGTGCCAGTGCACTCTCTGGACTCACTGCAATGCATCCCCAGTGGTGCCAGTGCACTCTCTGGACTCACTGCAGTGCATCCCCAGTGGTGACAGTGCACTCTCTGGACTCACTGCAGTGCATCCCCAGTGGTGCCAGTGCACTCTCTGGACTCACTGCACTGCATGCCCAGTGGTGCCAGTGCACTCTCTGGAGTAACTGCAGTGCATCCCCACTGGTGCCAAAGCACTCTCTGGACTCCCGGCACCGCATCCCCAGTGGTGCCAGTGCACTCACTGGACTCACTGTACTGCATCATCTGTGGTGCCAGTGCACTCTCTGGACTCACTGCAATGCATCCCCAGTGGTGCCAGTGCACTCTCTGGACTCACTGCAATGCATCCCCAGTGGTGCCAGTGCACTCACTGGATTCACTGCAGTGCATCCCCAGTGGTGCCAGTGCACTCTCTGGACTCACTGCACTGCATCCCCAGTGGTGCCAGTGCACTCTGTGGACTCACTGCACTGCATCCCCAGTGGTGACAGTGCACTCTCTGGACTCACTGCACTGCATCCCCAGTGGTGACAGTGCACTCTCTGGACTCACTGAAGTGCATCCCCAGTGGTGCCAGTGCACTCTCTGGACTCACTGCACTGCATCCCCAGTGGTGCCAGTGCACTCTCTGGAGTAACTGCAGTGCATCCCCACTGGTGCCAAAGCACTCTCTGGACTCCCGACACCGCATCCCCAGTGGTGCCAGTGCACTCTCTGGACTCACTGCACTGCATCCCCAGTGGTGCCAGTGCACTCTCTGGAGTCACAGCACTGCATCCCCAGTGGTGCCAGTGCACTCTCTGGACTCACTGCAGTGCATCCCCAGTGGTGCCAGTGCACTCTCTGGACTCACTGAAGTGCATCCCCAGTGGTGCCAGTGCACTCTCTGGACTCACTGAAGTGCATTCTCAGTGGTGCCAGTGCACTCTCTGGACTCACTGCACTGCATCCCCAGTGGAGACAGTACACTCACTGGACTCACTGCACTGCATCCCCAGGGGTGCCAGTGCACTCTCTGGACTCACTAAACTGCATCACCAGTGGTGCCTCTGCACTCTCTGGACTCACTGCACTGCTTCCCCAGTGGTGCCAGTGCACTCACTGGACTCACTGCAGTGCATCCCCACTGGTGCCAGTGCACTCTCTGGGCTCACTGCAGTGCATCCCCACTGGTGCCAGTGCACTCTCTGGACTCACTGCACTGCATCCCCAGTGGTGCCTGTGCGCTCTCTGGAGTCACAGCACTGCATCCCCAGTGGTGCCAGTGCAATCTCTGGACTCACTGCACTGCATCCCCAGTGGTGCCAGTGCACTCTCTGGACTCACTGAAGTGCATTCTCAGTGGTGCCAGTGCACTCTCTGGACTCACTGCACTGCATCCCCAGTGGTGCCAGTGCACTCTCTGCACTCACTTCTCTGCATTCCCAGTGGTGCCAGTGAAATCTCTGGACTCACTGCACTGCATCCCCAGTGGTGCCAGTGCACTCTCTGGACTCACTGCACTGCATCCCTAGTGGTGCCACTGCACTCTCTGGACTCACTGCACTGCTTCCCCAGTGGTGCCAGTGCACTCTCTGGACTCACTGCACTGCATCCCCAGTGGTGCCAGTGCACTCACTGGACTCACTGCAGTGCATCCCCAGTGGTGCCAGTGCACTCTCTGGACTCACTGCACTGCATCCGCAGTGGTGCCAGTGCACTCTCTGGACTCACTGCACTGCATCCCCAGTGGTTCCAGCGCACTCTCTGGACTCACTGCACTGCATCCCCAGTGGTGCTAGTGCACTCTGTGGACTCACTGCAGTGCATCCCCAGTGGTGCCAGTGCACTCTCTGGACTCACTGCACTGCATCCCCAGTGGTGCCAGTGTACTCTCTGGACTCACTGCAGTGCATCCCCAGTGGTGCCAGTGCACTCTCTGGACTCACTGCACTGCATCCCCAGTGGTGCCAGTGCACTCTCTGGACTCACTGCACTGCATCACATTGGTGCCAGTGTAATCTCTGGACTCACTGCAGTGCATCCCCAGTGGTGCCAGTGCACTCTCTGGACTCACTGCAGTGCATCCCCAGTGGTGTCAGTGCACTCTCTGGACTCACTGAAGTGCATCCCCAGTTGTGCCAGTGCACTCTCTGGACTCAATGCACTGCATCCCCAGTGGTGCCAGTGCACTCTCTGGACTCACTGCACTGCATCCCCAGTGGTGCCAGTGCAATCTCTGGACTCACTGAAGTGCATCCCCAGTGGTGCCAGTGTACTCTCTGGACTCACTGCAGTGCATCCCCAGTGGTGTCAGGGCACTCTCTGGACTCACTGTACTGCATCACCAGTGGTGCCAGTGCACTCTCTGGACTCACTGCACTGCATCCCCACTGGTGCCAGTGCACTCTTTGGACTCACTGCACTGCAGCTCCATTGGTGCCAGTGCACTCTCTGGACTCACTGCACTGCATCACAGGTGGTGCCAGTGCACTCTCTGGACTCACTGCACTGCATCCCCAGTGGTGCCAGTGCACTCTCTGGACTCACTGCACTGCATCCCCAGTGGTGCCAGTGCACTCTCTGCACTCACTTCTCTGCATTCCCAGTGGTGCCAGTGAAATCTCTGGACTCACTGCACTGCATCCACAGTGGTGCCAGTGCACTCTCTGGACTCACTGCAGTGCATCCCCAGTGGTGCCAGTGCACTCTCTGGACTCACTGCACTGCATCCCCAGTGGTGCCAGTGCACTCTCTGGACTCACTGCAGTGCATCCCCAGTGGTGCCAGTGCACTCTCTGGACTCACTGCACTGCATCCCCAGTGGTGCAAGTGCACTCTCTCGAGTCACGGCACTACATCCCCAGTGGTGCCAGTGCACTCACTGGACTCACTGTACTGCATAATCTGTGGTTCCAGTGCACTCTCTGGACTCACTGCAATGCATCCCCAGTGGTGCCAGTGCACTCTCTGGACTCACTGCACTGCATCCCCAGTGGTGCCAGTGCACTCTCTGGACTCACTGCACTGTATCCCCAGTGGTGCCAGTGCACTCACTGGATTCACTGCAGTGCATCCCCAGTGGTGCCAGTGCACTCTCTGGACTCACTGCACTGCATCCCCAGTGGTGCCAGTGCACTCTCTGGACTCACTGCACTGCATCCCCAGTGGTGACAGTGCACTCTCTGGACTCACTGCAGTGCATCCCCAGTGGTGCCAGTGCACTCTCTGGACTCACTGCACTGCATGCCCAGTGGTGCCAGTGCACTCTCTGGAGTAACTGCAGTGCATCCCCACTGGTGCCAAAGAACTCTCTGGACTCCCGGCACCGCATCCCCAGTGGTGCCAGTGCACTCTCTGGACTCACTGCACTGCATCCCCAGTGGTGCCAGTGCACTCTCTGGAGTCACAGAACTGCATCCCCAGTGGTGCCAGTGCACTCTCTGGACTCACTGCAGTGCATCCCCAGTGGTGCCAGTGCACTCTCTGGACTCACTGAAGTGCATCCCCAGTGGTGCCAGTGCTCTCTCTGGACTCACTGAAGTGCATTCTCAGTGGTGCCAGTGCACTCTCTGGACTCACTGCAGTGCATCCCCAGTGGTGCCAGTACACTCACTGGACTCACTGCACTGCATCCCCAGTGGTGCCAGTGCACTCTCTGGACTCACTGCACTGCATCCCCAGTGGTGCCAGTGCACTCTCTGGACTCACTGCACTGCTTCCCCAGTGGTGCCAGTGCACTCACTGGACTCACTGCAGTGCATCCCCAATGGTGCCAGTGCACTCTCTGGGCTCACTGCAGTGCATCCCCAGTGGTGCCAGTGCACTCTCTGGACTCACTGCACTGCATCCCCAGTGAAGCCTGTGCGCTCTCTGGAGTCACAGCACTGCATCCCCAGTGGTGCCAGTGCAATCTCTGGACTCACTGCACTGCATCCCCAGTGGTGCCAGTGCACTCTCTGGACTCACTGAACTGCATCCCCAGTGGTGCCAGTGCACTCTCTGGACTCACTGCACTGCATCCCCAGTGCTGCCAGTTCACTCTCTGGACTCACTGCACTGCATCCCTAGTGGTGCCACTGCACTCTCTGGACTCACTGCACTGCTTCCCCAGTGGTGCCAGTGCACTCTCTGGATTCACTGCACTGCATCCCCAGTGGTGCCAGTGCAATCTCTGGACTCACTGCAGTGCATCCCCACTGGTGCCAGTGCACTCTCTGGACTCACTGCACTGCATCCCCAGTGGTGCCAGTGCACTCACTGGACTCACTGCAGTGCATCCCCACTGGTGCCAGTGCACTCTCTGGACTCACTGCACTGCATCCCCAGTGGTGCCAGTGCACTCTCTGGACTCACTGCAGTGCATCCCCAGTGGTTCCAGCGCACTCTCTGGACTCACTGCACTGCATCCACAGTGGTGCCAGTGCAATCTCTGGACTCACTGCACTGCATCACCAGTGGTGCCAGTGCACTCTCTGGACTCACTGCAGTGCATCCCCAGTGGTGCCAGTGCACTCTCTGGACTCACTGCAGTGCATCCCCAGTGGTGCCAGTGCACTCTCTGGACTCACTGCACTGCATCCCCAGTGGTGCCAGTGCACTCTCTGGACTCACTGCACTGCATCCCCAGTGGTGCCAGTGCACTCTCTGGACTCACTGCACTGCAACCCCAGTGGTGCCAGTGCACTCACTGGACTCAGTGCACTGCATCCCCAGTGGTGCCAGTGCACTCTCTGGACTCACTGCACTGCATCCCCAGTGCTGCAAGTGCACTCTCTCGAGTCACTGCACTACATCCCCAGTGGTGCCAGTGCACTCACTGGACTCACTGTACTGCATCATCTGTGGTGCCAGTGCACTCTCTGGACTCACTGCAATGCATCCCCAGTGGTGCCAGTGCACTCTCTGGACTCACTGCAATGCATCCCCAGTGGTTCCAGCGCACTCTCTGGACTCACTGCACTGCATCCCCAGTGGTGCTAGTGCACTCTGTGGACTCACTGCAGTGCATCCCCAGTGGTGCCAGTGCACTCTCTGGACTCACTGCACTGCATCCCCAGTGGTGCCAGTGTACTCTCTGGACTCACTGCAGTGCATCCCCAGTGGTGCCAGTGCACTCTCTGGACTCACTGCACTGCATCCCCAGTGGTGCCAGTGCACTCTCTGGACTCACTGCACTGCATCACATTGGTGCCAGTGTAATCTCTGGACTCACTGCAGTGCATCCCCAGTGGTGCCAGTGCACTCTCTGGACTCACTGCAGTGCATCCCCAGTGGTGTCAGTGCACTCTCTGGACTCACTGAAGTGCATCCCCAGTTGTGCCAGTGCACTCTCTGGACTCAATGCACTGCATCCCCAGTGGTGCCAGTGCACTCTCTGGACTCACTGCACTGCATCCCCAGTGGTGCCAGTGCAATCTCTGGACTCACTGAAGTGCATCCCCAGTGGTGCCAGTGTACTCTCTGGACTCACTGCAGTGCATCCCCAGTGGTGTCAGGGCACTCTCTGGACTCACTGTACTGCATCACCAGTGGTGCCAGTGCACTCTCTGGACTCACTGCACTGCATCCCCACTGGTGCCAGTGCACTCTTTGGACTCACTGCACTGCAGCTCCATTGGTGCCAGTGCACTCTCTGGACTCACTGCACTGCATCACAGGTGGTGCCAGTGCACTCTCTGGACTCACTGCACTGCATCCCCAGTGGTGCCAGTGCACTCTCTGGACTCACTGCACTGCATCCCCAGTGGTGCCAGTGCACTCTCTGCACTCACTTCTCTGCATTCCCAGTGGTGCCAGTGAAATCTCTGGACTCACTGCACTGCATCCACAGTGGTGCCAGTGCACTCTCTGGACTCACTGCAGTGCATCCCCAGTGGTGCCAGTGCACTCTCTGGACTCACTGCACTGCATCCCCAGTGGTGCCAGTGCACTCTCTGGACTCACTGCAGTGCATCCCCAGTGGTGCCAGTGCACTCTCTGGACTCACTGCACTGCATCCCCAGTGGTGCAAGTGCACTCTCTCGAGTCACGGCACTACATCCCCAGTGGTGCCAGTGCACTCACTGGACTCACTGTACTGCATAATCTGTGGTTCCAGTGCACTCTCTGGACTCACTGCAATGCATCCCCAGTGGTGCCAGTGCACTCTCTGGACTCACTGCACTGCATCCCCAGTGGTGCCAGTGCACTCTCTGGACTCACTGCACTGTATCCCCAGTGGTGCCAGTGCACTCACTGGATTCACTGCAGTGCATCCCCAGTGGTGCCAGTGCACTCTCTGGACTCACTGCACTGCATCCCCAGTGGTGCCAGTGCACTCTCTGGACTCACTGCACTGCATCCCCAGTGGTGACAGTGCACTCTCTGGACTCACTGCAGTGCATCCCCAGTGGTGCCAGTGCACTCTCTGGACTCACTGCACTGCATGCCCAGTGGTGCCAGTGCACTCTCTGGAGTAACTGCAGTGCATCCCCACTGGTGCCAAAGCACTCTCTGGACTCCCGGCACCGCATCCCCAGTGGTGCCAGTGCACTCTCTGGACTCACTGCACTGCATCCCCAGTGGTGCCAGTGCACTCTCTGGAGTCACAGAACTGCATCCCCAGTGGTGCCAGTGCACTCTCTGGACTCACTGCAGTGCATCCCCAGTGGTGCCAGTGCACTCTCTGGACTCACTGAAGTGCATCCCCAGTGGTGCCAGTGCTCTCTCTGGACTCACTGAAGTGCATTCTCAGTGGTGCCAGTGCACTCTCTGGACTCACTGCAGTGCATCCCCAGTGGTGCCAGTACACTCACTGGACTCACTGCACTGCATCCCCAGTGGTGCCAGTGCACTCTCTGGACTCACTGCACTGCATCCCCAGTGGTGCCAGTGCACTCTCTGGACTCACTGCACTGCTTCCCCAGTGGTGCCAGTGCACTCACTGGACTCACTGCAGTGCATCCCCAATGGTGCCAGTGCACTCTCTGGGCTCACTGCAGTGCATCCCCAGTGGTGCCAGTGCACTCTCTGGACTCACTGCACTGCATCCCCAGTGAAGCCTGTGCGCTCTCTGGAGTCACAGCACTGCATCCCCAGTGGTGCCAGTGCAATCTCTGGACTCACTGCACTGCATCCCCAGTGGTGCCAGTGCACTCTCTGGACTCACTGAACTGCATCCCCAGTGGTGCCAGTGCACTCTCTGGACTCACTGCACTGCATCCCCAGTGCTGCCAGTTCACTCTCTGGACTCACTGCACTGCATCCCTAGTGGTGCCACTGCACTCTCTGGACTCACTGCACTGCTTCCCCAGTGGTGCCAGTGCACTCTCTGGATTCACTGCACTGCATCCCCAGTGGTGCCAGTGCAATCTCTGGACTCACTGCAGTGCATCCCCACTGGTGCCAGTGCACTCTCTGGACTCACTGCACTGCATCCCCAGTGGTGCCAGTGCACTCACTGGACTCACTGCAGTGCATCCCCACTGGTGCCAGTGCACTCTCTGGACTCACTGCACTGCATCCCCAGTGGTGCCAGTGCACTCTCTGGACTCACTGCAGTGCATCCCCAGTGGTTCCAGCGCACTCTCTGGACTCACTGCACTGCATCCACAGTGGTGCCAGTGCAATCTCTGGACTCACTGCAGTGCATCACCAGTGGTGCCAGTGCACTCTCTGGACTCACTGCAGTGCATCCCCAGTGGTGCCAGTGCACTCTCTGGACTCACTGCAGTGCATCCCCAGTGGTGCCAGTGCACTCTCTGGACTCACTGCACTGCATCCCCAGTGGTGCCAGTGCACTCTCTGGACTCACTGCACTGCATCCCCAGTGGTGCCAGTGCACTCTCTGGACTCACTGCACTGCAACCCCAGTGGTGCCAGTGCACTCACTGGACTCAGTGCACTGCATCCCCAGTGGTGCCAGTGCACTCTCTGGACTCACTGCACTGCATCCCCAGTGCTGCAAGTGCACTCTCTCGAGTCACTGCACTACATCCCCAGTGGTGCCAGTGCACTCACTGGACTCACTGTACTGCATCATCTGTGGTGCCAGTGCACTCTCTGGACTCACTGCAATGCATCCCCAGTGGTGCCAGTGCACTCTCTGGACTCACTGCAATGCATCCCCAGTGGTGCCAGTGCACTCTCTGGACTCACTGCACTGTATCCCCAGTGGTGCCAGTGCACTCACTGGATTCACTGCAGTGCATCCCCAGTGGTGCCAGTGCACTCTCTGGACTCACTGCACTGCATCCCCAGTGGTGCCAGTGCACTCTGTGGACTCACTGCACTTCATCCCCAGTGGTGACAGTGCACTCTCTGGACTCACTGCAGTGCATCCCCAGTGGTGACAGTGCACTCTCTGGACTCACTGAAGTGCATCCCCAGTGGTGCCGGTGCACTCTCTGGACTCACTGCACTGCATCCCCAGTGGTGCCAGTGCACTCTCTGGAGTAACTGCAGTGCATCCCCACTGGTGCCAAAGCACTCTCTGGACTCCCGGCACCGCATCCCCAGTGGTGCCAGTGCACTCTCTGGACTCACTGCACTGCATCCCCAGTGGTGCCAGTGCACTCTCTGGAGTCACAGCACTGCATCCCCAGTGGTGCCAGTGCACTCTCTGGACTCACTGCACTGCATCCCCAGTGGTGCCAGTGCACTCTCTGGACTCACTGAAGTGCATCCCCAGTGGTGCCAGTGCACTCTCTGGACTCACTGAAGTGCATTCTCAGTGGTGCCAGTGCACTCTCTGGACTCACTGCACTGCATCCCCAGTGGTGCCAGTACACTCACTGGACTCACTGCACTGCATCCCCAGTGGTGCCAGTGCACTCTCTGGACTCACTAAACTGCATCCCCAGTGGTGCCTCTGCACTCTCTGGACTCACTGCACTGCATCCCCAGTGGTGCCAGTGCACTCACTGGACTCACTGCACTGCATCCCCAGTGGTGCCTCTGCACTCTCTGGACTCACTGCACTGCTTCCCCAGTGGTGCCAGTGCACTCACTGGACTCACTGCAGTGCATCCCCACTGGTGCCAGTGCACTCTCTGGGCTCACTGCAGTGCATCCCCAGTGGTGCCAGTGCACTCTCTGGACTCACTGCACTGCATCCCCAGTGGTGCCTGTGCGCTCTCTGGAGTCACAGCACTGCATCCCCAGTGGTGCCAGTGCAATCTCTGGACTCACTGCACTGCATCCCCAGTGGTGCCAGTGCACTCTCTGGACTCACTGAAGTGCATTCTCTGTGGTGCCAGTGCACTCTCTGGACTCACTGCACTGCATCCCCAGTGGTGCCAGTGCACTCTCTGGACTCACTGAACTGCATCCCCAGTGGTGCCAGTGCACTCTCTGGACTCACTGCACTGCATCCCCAGTGGTGCCAGTGCACTCTCTGGACTCACTGCACTGCATCCCTAGTGGTGCCACTGCACTATCTGGACTCACTGCACTGCTTCCCCAGTGGTGCCAGTGCACTCTCTGGACTCACTGCACTGCATCCCCAGTGGTGCCAGTGCACTCACTGGACTCACTGCAGTGCATCCCCAGTGGTGCCAGTGCACTCTCTGGACTCACTGCACTGCATCCGCAGTGGTGCCAGTGCACTCTCTGGACTCACTGCACTGCATTCCCAGTGGTTCCAGCGCACTCTCTGGACTCACTGCACTGCATCCCCAGTGGTGCTAGTGCACTCTGTGGACTCACTGCAGTGCATCCCCAGTGGTGCCAGTGCACTCTCTGGACTCACTGCACTGCATCACATTGGTGCCAGTGTACTCTCTGGACTCACTGCAGTGCATCCCCAGTGGTGCCAGTGCACTCTCTGGACTCACTGCACTGCATCCCCAGTGGTGCCAGTGCACTCTCTGGACTCACTGCACTGCACACATTGGTGCCAGTGTACTCTCTGGACTCACTGCAGTGCATCCCCAGTGGTGCCAGTGCACTCTCTGGACTCACTGCAGTGCATCCCCAGTGGTGTCAGTGCACTCTCTGGACTCACTGAAGTGCATCCCCAGTTGTGCCAGTGCACTCTCTGGACTCAATGCACTGCATCCCCAGTGGTGCCAGTGCACTCTCTGGACTCACTGCACTGCATCCCCAGTGGTGCCAGTGCAATCTCTGGACTCACTGAAGTGCATCCCAAGTGGTGCCAGTGCACTCTCTGGACTCACTGCACTGCATCCCCAGTGGTGCCAGTGCACTCTCTGGACTCACTGTACTGCATCACCAGTGGTGCCAGTGCACTCTCTGGACTCACTGCAGTGCATCCCCAGTGGTGCCAGTGCACTCTTTGGACTCACTGCACTGCAGCCCCATTGGTGCCAGTGCACTCTCTGGACTCACTGCACTGCATCACAGGTGGTGCCAGTGCACTCTCTGGACTCACTGCACTGCATCCCCAGTGGTGCCAGTGCACTCTCTGGACTCACTGCACTGCACCCCCAGTGGTGCCAGTGCACTCTCTGCACTCACTTCTCTGCATTCCCAGTGGTGCCAGTGAAGTCTCTGGACTCACTGCACTGCATCCACAGTGGTGCCAGTGCAATCTCTGGACTCACTGCAGTGCATCACCAGTGGTGCCAGTGCACTCTCTGGACTCACTGCAGTGCATCCCCAGTGGTGCCAGTGCACTCTCTGGACTCACTGCAGTGCATCCCCAGTGGTGCCAGTGCACTCTCTGGACTCACTGCACTGCATCCCCAGTGGTGCAAGTGCACTCTCTCGAGTCACGGCACTACATCCCCAGTGGTGCCAGTGCACTCACTGGACTCACTGTACTGCATCATCTGTGGTGCCAGTGCACTCTCTGGACTCACTGCAATGCATCCCCAGTGGTGCCAGTGCACTCTCTGGACTCACTGCACTGCATCCCCAGTGGTGCCAGTGCACTCTCTGGACTCACTGCACTGTATCCCCAGTGGTGCCAGTGCACTCACTGGATTCACTGCAGTGTATCCCCAGTGGTGCCAGTGCACTCTCTGGACTCACTGCACTGCATCCCCAGTGGTGCCAGTGCACTCTCTGGACTCACTGCACTGCATCCCCAGTGGTGACAGTGCACTCTCTGGACTCACTGCAGTGCATCCCCAGTGGTGACAGTGCACTCTCTGGACTCACTGCAGTGCATCCCCAGTGGTGCCAGTGCACTCTCTGGACTCACTGCACTGCATGCCCAGTGGTGCCAGTGCACTCTCTGGAGTAACTGCAGTGCATCCCCACTGGTGCCAAAGCACTCTCTGGACTCCCGACACCGCATCCCCAGTGGTGCCAGTGCACTCTCTGGACTCACTGCACTGCATCCCCACTGGTGCCAGTGCACTCTCTGGAGTCACAGAACTGCATCCCCAGTGGTGCCAGTGCACTCTCTGGACTCACTGCAGTGCATCCCCAGTGGTGCCAGTGCACTCTCTGGACTCACTGAAGTGCATCCCCAGTGGTGCCAGTGCACTCTCTGGACTCACTGAAGTGCATTCTCAGTGGTGCCAGTGCACTCTCTGGACTCACTGCAGTGCTTCCCAGTGGTGCCAGTACACTCACTGGACTCACTGCACTGCATCCCCAGTGGTGCCAGTGCACTCTCTGGACTCACTGCACTGCATCACCAGTGGTGCCTCTGCACTCTCTGGACTCACTGCACTGCTTCTTCAGTGGTGCCAGTGCACTCACTGGAGTCACTGCAGTGCATCCCCAATGGTGCCAGTGCACTCTCTGGGCTCACTGCAGTGCATCCCCAGTGGTGCCAGTGCACTCTCTGGACTCACTGCACTGCATCCCCAGTGGTGCCTGTGCGCTCTCTGGAGTCACAGCACTGCATCCCCAGTGGTGCCAGTGCAATCTCTGGACTCACTGCACTGCATCCCCAGTGGTGCCAGTGCACTCTCTGGACTCACTGAAGTGCATTCTCAGTGGTGCCAGTGCACTCTCTGGACTCACTGCACTGCATCCCCAGTGGTGCCAGTGCACTCTCTGGACTCACTGCACTGCATCCCCAGTGGTGCCAGTGCACTCTCTGGACTCACTGCACTGCATCCCCAGTGCTGCCAGTTCACTCTCTGGACTCACTGCACTGCATCCCTAGTGGTGCCACTGCACTCTCTGGACTAACTGCACTGCTTCCCCAGTGGTGCCAGTGCACTCTCTGGACTCACTGCACTGCATCCCCAGTGGTGCCAGTGCACTCACTGGACTCACTGCAGTGCATCCCCACTGGTGCCAGTGCACTCTCTGGACTCACTGCACTGCATCCCCAGTGGTGCCAGTGCACTCTCTGGACTCACTGCACTGCATCCCCAGTGGTTCCAGCGCACTCTCTGGACTCACTGCACTGCATCCCCAGTGGTGCTAGTGCACTCTGTGGACTCACTGCAGTGCATCCCCAGTGGTGCCAGTGCACTCTCTGGACTCACTGTACTGCACCCCCAGTGGTGCCAGTGCACTCACTGGACTGACTGCACTGCATCCCCAGTGGTGCCAGTGCACTCTCTGGACTCACTGAAGTGCATCCCCACTGGTGCCAGTGTACTCTCTGGACTCACTGCACTGCATCCCCAGTGCTGCCAGTGCACTCACTGGACTCACTGGACACATCGCCAGTGGTGCCAGTGCACTCTCTGGACTCACTGCAGTGCATCCCCAGTGGTGCCAGTGCACTCTCTGGACTCACTGCACTGCATCCCCAGTGGTGCCAGTGTACTCTCTGGACTCACTGCAGTGCATCACCAGTGGTGCCAGTGCACTCTCTGGACTCACTGTACTGCATCATCGGTGGTGCCAGTGCACTCTCTGGACTCACTGAAGTGCATCCCCAGTTGTGCCAGTGCACTCTCTGGACTCACTGCACTGCATCCCCAGTGGTGCCAGTGCACTCTCTGGACTCACTGCACTGCATCCCCAGTGGTGCCAGTGCAATCTCTGGACTCACTGAAGTGCATCCCCAGTGGTGCCAGTGCACTCTCTGGACTCACTGCAGTGCATCCCCAGTGGTGCCAGCGCACTCTCTGGACTCACTGTACTGCATCACCAGTGGTGCCAGTGCACTCTCTGCACTCACTTCTCTGCATTCCCAGTGGTGCCAGTGAAGTCTCTGGACTCACTGCACTGCATCCACAGTGGTGCCAGTGCACTCTCTGGACTCACTGCAGTGCATTCCCAGTGGTGCCAGTGCACTCTTTGGACTCACAGCACTGCAGCCCCATTGGTGCCACTGCACTCTCTGGACTCACTGTACTGCATCACCAGTGGTGCCAGTGCACTCTCTGGACTCACTGCAGTGCATTCCCAGTGGTGCCAGTGCACTCCTTGGACTCACTGCACTGCAGCCCCATTGGTGCCAGTGCACTCTCTGGACTCACTGCACTGCATCACAGGTGGTGCCAGTGCACTCTCTGGACTCACTGCACTGCATTCCCAGTGGTGCCACTGCACTCTCTGGACTCACTGCAGTGCATCCCCAGTGGTGCCAGTGCACTCTCTGGACTCATTGAAGTGCATTCTCAGTGGTGCCAGTGCACTCTCTGGACTCACTGCAGTGCATCCCCAGTGGTGCCAGTACACTCACTGGACTCACTGCACTGCATCCCCAGTGGTGCCAGTGCACTCTCTGGACTCACTAAACTGCATCCCCAGTGGTGCCACTGCACTCTCTGGACTCACTGCACTGCTTCCCCAGTGGTGCCAGTGCACTCACTGGACTCACTGCAGTGCATCCCCACTGGTGCCAGTGCACTCTCTGGGCTCACTGCAGTGCATCCCCAGTGGTGCCAGTGCACTCTCTGGACTCACTGCACTGCATCCCCAGTGGTGCCAGTGCGCTCTCTGGAGTCACAGCACTGCATCCCCAGTGGTGCCAGTGCAATCTCTGGACTCACTGCACTGCATCCCCAGTGGTGCCAGTGCACTCTCTGGACTCACTGCAGTGCATCCCCAGTGGTGCCAGTGCACTCTCTGGACTCACTGAAGTGCATTCTCAGTGGTGCCAGTGCACTCTCTGGACTCACTGCAGTGCATCCCCAGTGGTGCCAGTACACTCACTGGACTCACTGCACTGCATCCCCAGTGGTGCCAGTGCACTCTCTGGACTCACTAAACTGCATCACCAGTGGTGCCACTGCACTCTCTGGACTCACTGCACTGCTTCCCCCGTGGTGCCAGTGCACTCACTGGACTCACTGCAGTGCATCCCCACTGGTGCCAGTGCACTCTCTGGGCTCACTGCAGTGCATCCCCAGTGGTGCCAGTGCACTCTCTGGACTCACTGCACTGCATCCCCACTGGTGCCAGTGCACTCTCTGGACTCACTGAAGTGCATCCCCAGTTGTGCCAGTGCACTCTCTGGACTCAATGCACTGCATCCCCAGTGGTGCCAGTGCACTCTCTGGACTCACTGCACTGCTTCCCCAGTGGTGCCAGTGCACTCTCTGCACTCACTTCTCTGCATTCCCAGTGGTGCCAGTGAAGTCTCTGGACTCACTGCACTGCATCCCCAGTGGTGCCAGTGCAATCTCTGGACTCACTGCAGTGCATCACCAGTGGTGCCAGTGCACTCTCTGGACTCACTGCACTGCATCCCCAGTGGTGCCAGTGCACTCTCTGGACTCACTGCAGTGCATCCCCAGTGGTGCCAGTGCACTCTCTGGACTCACTGCACTGCATCCCCAGTGGTGCAAGTGCACTCTCTCGAGTCACTGCACTACATCCCCAGTGGTGCCAGTGCACTCACTGGACTCACTGTACTGCATCATCTGTGGTGCCAGTGCACTCTCTGGACTCACTGCAATGCATCCCCAGTGGTGCCAGTACACTCTCTGGACTCACTGCACTGCATCCCCAGTGGTGCCAGTGCACTCTCTGGACTCACTGCACTGTATCCCCAGTGGTGCCAGTGCACTCACTGGATTCACTGCAGTGCATCCCCAGTGGTGCCAGTGCACTCTCTGGACTCACTGCACTGCATCCCCAGTGGTGCCAGTGCACTCTGTGGACTCACTGCACTGCATCTCCAGTGGTGCCAGTGCACTCTCTGGACTCACTGCACTGCATCCCCAGTGCTGCCAGTGCACTCTCTGGACTCACTGCACTGCATCCCCAGTGGTGCCAGTGCAGTCTCTGGAGTAACTGCAGTGCATCCCCACTGGTGCCAAAGCACTCTCTGGACTCCCGGCACCGCATCCCCAGTGGTGCCAGTGCACTCTCTGGACTCACTGCACTGCATCCCCAGTGGTGCCAGTGCACTCTCTGGAGTCAAAGCACTGCATCCCCAGTGGTGCCAGTGCACTCTCTGGACTCACTGAAGTGCATCCCCAGTGGTGCCAGTGCACTCTCTGGACTCACTGAAGTGCATTCTCAGTGGTGCCAGTGCACTCTCTGGACTCACTGCAGTGCATCCCCAGTGGTGCCAGTACACTCACTGGACTCACTGCACTGCATCCCCAGTGGTGCCAGTGCACTCTCTGGACTCACTAAACTGCATCACCAGTGGTGCCTCTGCACTCTCTGGACTCACTGCACTGCTTCCCCAGTGGTGCCAGTGCACTCACTGGACTCACTGCAGTGCATCCCCAGTGGTGCCAGTGCACTCTCTGGGCTCACTGCAGTGCATCACCAGTGGTGCCAGTGCACTCTCTGGACTCACTGCACTTCATCCCCAGTGGTGCCTGTGCGCTCTCTGGAGTCACAGCACTGCATCCCCAGTGGTGCCTGTGCAATCTCTGGACTCACTGCACTGCATCCCCAGTGGTGCCAGTGCACTCTCTGGACTCACTGAAGTGCATTCTCAGTGGTGCCAGTGCACTCTGTGGACTCACTGCACTGCATCCCCAGTGGTGCCAGTGCACTCTCTGGACTCACTGAACTGCATCCCCAGTGGTGCCAGTGCACTCTCTGGACTCACTGCACTGCATCCCCAGTGGTGCCAGTGCACTCTCTGGACTCACTGCACTGCTTCCCCAGTGGTGCCAGTGCACTCTCTGCACTCACTTCTCTGCATTCCCAGTGGTGCCAGTGAAGTCTCTGGACTCACTGCACTGCATCCCCAGTGGTGCCAGTGCAATCTCTGGACTCACTGCAGTGCATCACCAGTGGTGCCAGTGCACTCTCTGGACTCACTGCACTGCATCCCCAGTGGTGCCAGTGCACTCTCTGGACTCACTGCAGTGCATCCCCAGTGGTGCCAGTGCACTCTCTGGACTCACTGCACTGCATCCCCAGTGGTGCAAGTGCACTCTCTCGAGTCACTGCACTACATCCCCAGTGGTGCCAGTGCACTCACTGGACTCACTGTACTGCATCATCTGTGGTGCCAGTGCACTCTCTGGACTCACTGCAATGCATCCCCAGTGGTGCCAGTACACTCTCTGGACTCACTGCACTGCATCCCCAGTGGTGCCAGTGCACTCTCTGGACTCACTGCACTGTATCCCCAGTGGTGCCAGTGCACTCACTGGATTCACTGCAGTGCATCCCCAGTGGTGCCAGTGCACTCTCTGGACTCACTGCACTGCATCCCCAGTGGTGCCAGTGCACTCTGTGGACTCACTGCACTGCATCTCCAGTGGTGCCAGTGCACTCTCTGGACTCACTGCACTGCATCCCCAGTGCTGCCAGTGCACTCTCTGGACTCACTGCACTGCATCCCCAGTGGTGCCAGTGCAGTCTCTGGAGTAACTGCAGTGCATCCCCACTGGTGCCAAAGCACTCTCTGGACTCCCGGCACCGCATCCCCAGTGGTGCCAGTGCACTCTCTGGACTCACTGCACTGCATCCCCAGTGGTGCCAGTGCACTCTCTGGAGTCAAAGCACTGCATCCCCAGTGGTGCCAGTGCACTCTCTGGACTCACTGAAGTGCATCCCCAGTGGTGCCAGTGCACTCTCTGGACTCACTGAAGTGCATTCTCAGTGGTGCCAGTGCACTCTCTGGACTCACTGCAGTGCATCCCCAGTGGTGCCAGTACACTCACTGGACTCACTGCACTGCATCCCCAGTGGTGCCAGTGCACTCTCTGGACTCACTAAACTGCATCACCAGTGGTGCCTCTGCACTCTCTGGACTCACTGCACTGCTTCCCCAGTGGTGCCAGTGCACTCACTGGACTCACTGCAGTGCATCCCCAGTGGTGCCAGTGCACTCTCTGGGCTCACTGCAGTGCATCACCAGTGGTGCCAGTGCACTCTCTGGACTCACTGCACTTCATCCCCAGTGGTGCCTGTGCGCTCTCTGGAGTCACTGAAGTGCATCCCCAGTGGTGCCAGTGCACTCTCTGGGCTCACTGCAGTGCATCCCCAGTGGTGCCAGTGCACTCACTGGACTCACTGCAGTGCATCCCCAGTGGTGCCAGTGCACTCACTGGACTCACTGCAGTGCATCCCCAGTGGTGCCAGTGCACTCTCTGGGCTCACTGCAGTGCATCACCAGTGGTGCCAGTGCACTCTCTGGACTCACTGCACTTCATCCCCAGTGGTGCCAGTGCACTCTCTGGGCTCACTGCAGTGCATCCCCAGTGGTGCCAGTGCACTCTCTGGGCTCACTGCAGTGCATCCCCAGTGGTGCCAGTGCACTCTCTGGGCTCACTGCAGTGCATCCCCAGTGGTGCCTGTGCAATCTCTGGACTCACTGCACTGCATCCCCAGTGGTGCCAGTGCACTCTCTGGACTCACTGAAGTGCATTCTCAGTGGTGCCAGTGCACTCTGTGGACTCACTGCACTGCATCCCCAGTGGTGCCAGTGCACTCTCTGGACTCACTGAACTGCATCCCCAGTGGTGCCAGTGCACTCTCTGGACTCACTGCACTGCATCCCCAGTGCTGCCAGTGCACTCTCTGGACTCACTGCACTGCATCCCTAGTGGTGCCACTGCACTCTCTGGACTCACTGCACTGCATCCCCAGTGCTGCCAGTGCACTCTCTGGACTCACTGCACTGCATCCCCACTGGTGCCAGTGCACTCACTGGACTCACTGCAGTGCATCCCCATTGGTGCCAGTGCACTCTCTGGACTCACTGCACTGCATCCCCAGTGGTGCCAGTGCACTCTCTGGACTCACTGCTGTGCATCCCCAGTGGTTCCAGCGCACTCTCTGGACTCACTGCACTGTATCCCCAGTGGTGCCAGTACACTCTCTGGACTCACTGCAGTGCATCCCCAGTGGTGCCAGTGCACTCTCTGGACTCACTGCAGTGCATCCCCAGTGCAGCCAGTGCACTCTCTGGACTCACTGCAGTGCATCCGCAGTGGTGCCATTGCACTCTCTGGACTCACTGCACTGCATCTCCAGTGGTGCCAGTGCACTCTCTGGACTCACTGCACTGCATCCCCAGTGCTGCCAGTGCACTCTCTTGAGTCACTGCACTGCATCCCCTGTGGTGCAAGAGCACTCTCTGGACTCACAGCAGTGCATCCCCAGTGCAGCCAGTGCACTCTCTGGACTCACTGCACTGCATCCCCAGTGGTGCCAGTGCACTCTCTGGACTCACTGAAGTGCATCCCCAGTGGTGCCAGTGCAATCTCTGGACTCACTTCACTGCATCCTCACCGGTGCCAGTGCACTCTCTGGACTCACTGAAGTGCATTCTCAGTGGTGCCAGTGCACTCTCTGGACTCACTGCACTGCATCCCCAGTGGTGCCAGTGCACTCTCTGGACTCACTGAACTGCATCCCCAGTGGTGCCAGTGCACTCTCTGGACTCACTGCACTGCATCCCCAGTGGTGCCAGTGCACTCTCTGGACTCACTGCACTGCATCCCTAGTGGTGCCACTGCACTCTCTGGACTCACTGCACTGCATCCCCAGTGGTGCCAGTGCACTCTCTGGACTCACTGCACTGCATCCCCAGTGGTGCCAGTGCACTCACTGGACTCACTGCAGTGCATCCCCACTGTTGCCAGTGCACTCTGTGGACTCACTGCAGTGCATCCCCAATGGTGCCAGTGCACTCTCTGGACTCACTGCAGTGCATTCCCAGTGGTGCCAGTGCACTCTTTGGACTCACAGCACTGCAGCCCCATTGGTGCCACTGCACTCTCTGGACTCACTGTACTGCATCACCAGTGGTGCCAGTGCACTCTCTGGACTCACTGCAGTGCATTCCCAGTGGTGCCAGTGCACTCCTTGGACTCACTGCACTGCAGCCCCATTGGTGCCAGTGCACTCTCTGGACTCACTGCACTGCATCACAGGTGGTGCCAGTGCACTCTCTGGACTCACTGCACTGCATTCCCAGTGGTGCCAGTGCACTCTCTGGACTCACTGCACTGCATCCCCAGTGGTGCCAGTGCACTCTCTGCACTCACTTCTCTGCATTCCCAGTGGTGCCAGTGAAGTCTCTGGACTCACTGCACTGCATCCACAGTGGTGCCAGTGCAATCTCTGGACTCACTGAAGTGCATCACCAGTGGTGCCAGTGCACTCTCTGGACTCACTGCACTGCATCCCCAGTGGTGCCAGTGCACTCTCTGGACTCACTGCACTGCATCCCCAGTGCTGCCATTGCACTCTCTGGACTCACTGCACTGCATCCCCAGTGGTGCAAGTGCACTCTCTCGAGTCACGGCACTACATCCCCAGTGGTGCCAGTGCACTCACTGGACTCACTGTACTGCATCATCTGTGGTGCCAGTGCACTCTCTGGACTCACTGCAATGCATCCCCATTGGTGCCAGTGCACTCTCTGGACTCACTGCACTACATCCCCAGTGGTGCCAGTGCACTCTCTGGACTCACTGCACTGCATCCCCAGTGGTGCCAGTGCACTCTGTGGACTCACTGCACTGCATCCCCAGTGGTGACAGTGCACTCTCTGGACTCACTGCAGTGCATCCCCAGTGGTGACAGTGCACTCTCTGGACTCACTGCAGTGCATCCCCAGTGGTGCCAGTGCACTCTCTGGACTCACTGCACTGCATCCCCAGTGGTGCCAGTGCAGTCTCTGGAGTAACTGCAGTGCATCCCCAGTGGCGCCAGTGCACTCCTTGGACTCACTGCACTGCAGCCCCATTGGTGCCAGTGCACTCTCTGGACTCACTGCACTGCATCACAGGTGGTGCCAGTGCACTCTCTGGACTCACTGCACTGCATTCCCAGTGGTGCCAGTGCACTCTCTGGACTCACTGCACTGCATCCCCAGTGGTGCCAGTGCACTCTCTGCACTCACTTCTCTGCATTCCCAGTGGTGCCAGTGAAGTCTCTGGACTCACTGCACTGCATCCACAGTGGTGCCAGTGCAATCTCTGGACTCACTGAAGTGCAACACCAGTGGTGCCAGTGCACTCTCTGGACTCACTGCACTGCATCCCCAGTGGTGCCAGTGCACTCTCTGGACTCACTGCACTGCATCCCCAGTGGTGCCAGTGCACTCTCTGGACTCACTGCACTGCATCCCCAGTGGTGCAAGTGCACTCTCTCGAGTCACGGCACTACATCCCCAGTGGTGCCAGTGCACTCACTGGACTCACTGTACTGCATCATCTGTGGTGCCAGTGCACTCTCTGGACTCACTGCAATGCATCCCCATTGGTGCCAGTGCACTCTCTGGACTCACTGCACTACATCCCCAGTGGTGCCAGTGCACTCTCTGGACTCACTGCACTGCATCCCCAGTGGTGCCAGTGCACTCTGTGGACTCACTGCACTGCATCCCCAGTGGTGCCAGTGCAGTCTCTGGAGTAACTGCAGTGCATCCCCAGTGGTGCCAGTGCACTCACTGGACTCACTGCAGTGCATCCCCACTGGTGCCAGTGCACTATCTGGACTCACTGCACTGCATCCCCAGTGGTGCCAGTGCACTCTCTGGACTCACTGCACTGCATCCCCAGTGGTTCCAGCGCACTCTCTGGACTCACTGCACTGCATCCCCAGTGGTGCTAGTGCACTCTGTGGACTCACTGCACTGCATCCCCAGTGGTGACAGTGCACTCTCTGGACTCACTGAAGTGCATTCTCAGTGGTGCCAGTGCACTCTCTGGACTCACTTCAGTGCATCCCCAGTGGTGCCATTACACTCTCTGGACTCACTGCAGTGCATCCCCAGTGGTGCCATTGCACTCTCTGGACTCACTGCACTGCATCTCCAGTGGTGCCAGTGCACTCTCTGGACTCACTGCACTGCATCCCCAGTGCTGCCAGTGCACTCTCTTGAGTCACTGCACTGCATCCCCTGTGTTGCAAGAGCACTCTCTGGACTCACAGCAGTGCATGCCCAGTGGTGCCAGTGCACTCTCTGGACTCACTGCACTGCATCCCCAGTGGTGCCAGTGCACTCTCTGGACTCACTGCACTGCAACCCCAGTGGCGCTAGTGCACTGTGTGGACTCACTGTACTACATCCCCAGTGGTGCCAGTGCAATCTCTGGACTCTCTGCAGTGCATCCCCAGTGGTGCCAGTGCACTCTCAGGACTCACTGCACTGCATCCCCAGTGGTGCCAGTGCACTCTCTGGACTCACTGCACTGCATCCCCAGTAGTGACAGTGCACTCTCTGGACTCAATGCAGTGCATCCCCAGTGGTGCCAGTGCACTCTCTGGACTCACTGCACTGCATCCCCAGTGGTGACAGTGCACTCTCTGGACTCACTGCACTGCATCCCCAGTGCTGCCAGTGCACTCACTGGATTCACTGCACTGCATCCCCAGTGGTGCCAGTGCACTCTCTGGACTCACTGCACTGCATCCCCAGTGGTGCCAGTGCACTCTCTGGACTCACTGCAGTGCATCCCCAGTGGTTCCAGTGCAGTCTCTGGAGTAACTGCAGTGCATCCCCACTGGTGGCAAAGCACTCTCTGGACTCACTGCAGTGCATCCCCAGTGGTGCCACTGCACTCTCTGGACTCACTGCAGTGCATCCCCAGTGGTGCCAGTGCACTCTCTGGACTCATTGAAGTGCATTCTCAGTGGTGCCAGTGCACTCTCTGGACTCACTGCAGTGCATCCCCAGTGGTGCCAGTACACTCACTGGACTCACTGCACTGCATCCCCAGTGGTGCCAGTGCACTCTCTGGACTCACTAAACTGCATCCCCAGTGGTGCCACTGCACTCTCTGGACTCACTGCACTGCTTCCCCAGTAGTGACAGTGCACTCTCTGGACTCAATGCAGTGCATCCCCAGTGGTGCCAGTGCACTCTCTGGACTCACTGCACTGCATCCCCAGTGCTGCCAGTGCACTCTCTGGACTCACTGCACTGCATCCCCAGTGCTGCCAGTGCACTCACTGGATTCACTGCACTGCATCCCCAGTGGTGCCACTGCACTCTCTGGACTCACTGCACTGCTTCCCCCGTGGTGCCAGTGCACTCACTGGACTCACTGCAGTGCATCCCCACTGGTGCCAGTGCACTCTCTGGGCTCACTGCAGTGCATCCCCAGTGGTGCCAGTGCACTCTCTGGACTCACTGCACTGCATCCCCATTGGTGCCAGTGCGCTCTCTGGAGTCACAGCACTGCATCCCCAGTGGTGCCAGTGCAATCTCTGGACTCACTGCACTGCATCCCCAGTGGTGCCAGTGCACTCTCTGGACTCACTGCAGTGCATCCCCGGTGGTGCCAGTGCAGTCTCTGGAGTAACTGCACTGCATCCCCACTGGTGCCAAAGCACTCTCTGGACTCACTGCACTGCATCCCCAGTGGTGCCAGTGCACTCTCTGGACTCACTGCACTGCATGCCCAGTGGTGCCAGTGCACTCTCTGGACTCACTGTACTGCATACCCACTGGTGCCAGTGCACTCTGTGGACTCACTGTACTGCATCCCCAGTGGTGCCAGTGCACTCTCTGGACTCACTGCAGTGCATCCCCAGTGGTGCCAGTGCACTCTCTGGACTCACTGCACTGCATCCCCAGTGGTGCCAGTGCACTCTCTGGACTCACTGCAGTGCATCCCCAGTGGCGCCAGTGCACTCTCTGGACTCACTGCACTGCATCCCCAGTGGTGCCAGTGCACTCTCTGGACTCACTGCACTGCATCCCCAGTGGTGCCAGTGCACTCTCTGGACTCACTGCAGGGCATCCCCAGTGGTGCCAGTGCACTGTCTGGACTCACTGCAGTGCATCCCCAGTGGTGCCAGTGCACTCTCTGGACTCACTGTACTGCACCCCCAGTGGTGCCAGTGCACTCACTGGACTGACTGCACTGCATCCCCAGTGGTGCCAGTGCACTCTCTGGACTCACTGCACTGCATCCCCACTGGTGCCAGTGTACTCTCTGGACTCACTGCACTGCATCCCCAGTGGTGCCAGTGCACTCACTGGACTCACTGGACACATCCCCAGTGGTGCCAGTGCACTCTCTGGACTCACTGCAGTGCATCCCCAGTGGTGCCAGTGCACTCTCTGGACTCACTGCACTGCATCCCCACTGGTGCCAGTGTACTCTCTGGACTCACTGCAGTGCATCCCCAGTGGTGCCAGTGCACTCTCTGGACTCACTGCACTGCATCCCCACTGGTGCCAGTGCACTCTCTGGACTCACTGAAGTGCATCCCCAGTTGTGCCAGTGCACTCTCTGGACTCAATGCACTGCATCCCCAGTGGTGCCAGTGCACTCTCTGGACTCACTGCACTGCTTCCCCAGTGGTGCCAGTGCACTCTCTGCACTCACTTCTCTGCATTCCCAGTGGTGCCAGTGAAGTCTCTGGACTCACTGCACTGCATCCCCAGTGGTGCCAGTGCAATCTCTGGACTCACTGCAGTGCATCACCAGTGGTGCCAGTGCACTCTCTGGACTCACTGCACTGCATCCCCAGTGGTGCCAGTGCACTCTCTGGACTCACTGCAGTGCATCCCCAGTGGTGCCAGTGCACTCTCTGGACTCACTGCACTGCATCCCCAGTGGTGCAAGTGCACTCTCTCGAGTCACTGCACTACATCCCCAGTGGTGCCAGTGCACTCACTGGACTCACTGTACTGCATCATCTGTGGTGCCAGTGCACTCTCTGGACTCACTGCAATGCATCCCCAGTGGTGCCAGTACACTCTCTGGACTCACTGCACTGCATCCCCAGTGGTGCCAGTGCACTCTCTGGACTCACTGCACTGTATCCCCAGTGGTGCCAGTGCACTCACTGGATTCACTGCAGTGCATCCCCAGTGGTGCCAGTGCACTCTCTGGACTCACTGCACTGCATCCCCAGTGGTGCCAGTGCACTCTGTGGACTCACTGCACTGCATCTCCAGTGGTGCCAGTGCACTCTCTGGACTCACTGCACTGCATCCCCAGTGCTGCCAGTGCACTCTCTGGACTCACTGCACTGCATCCCCAGTGGTGCCAGTGCAGTCTCTGGAGTAACTGCAGTGCATCCCCACTGGTGCCAAAGCACTCTCTGGACTCCCGGCACCGCATCCCCAGTGGTGCCAGTGCACTCTCTGGACTCACTGCACTGCATCCCCAGTGGTGCCAGTGCACTCTCTGGAGTCAAAGCACTGCATCCCCAGTGGTGCCAGTGCACTCTCTGGACTCACTGAAGTGCATCCCCAGTGGTGCCAGTGCACTCTCTGGACTCACTGAAGTGCATTCTCAGTGGTGCCAGTGCACTCTCTGGACTCACTGCAGTGCATCCCCAGTGGTGCCAGTACACTCACTGGACTCACTGCACTGCATCCCCAGTGGTGCCAGTGCACTCTCTGGACTCACTAAACTGCATCACCAGTGGTGCCTCTGCACTCTCTGGACTCACTGCACTGCTTCCCCAGTGGTGCCAGTGCACTCACTGGACTCACTGCAGTGCATCCCCACTGGTGCCAGTGCACTCTCTGGGCTCACTGCAGTGCATCACCAGTGGTGCCAGTGCACTCTCTGGACTCACTGCACTTCATCCCCAGTGGTGCCTGTGCGCTCTCTGGAGTCACAGCACTGCATCCCCAGTGGTGCCTGTGCAATCTCTGGACTCACTGCACTGCATCCCCAGTGGTGCCAGTGCACTCTCTGGACTCACTGAAGTGCATTCTCAGTGGTGCCAGTGCACTCTGTGGACTCACTGCACTGCATCCCCAGTGGTGCCAGTGCACTCTCTGGACTCACTGAACTGCATCCCCAGTGGTGCCAGTGCACTCTCTGGACTCACTGCACTGCATCACCTGTGGTGCCATTGCACTCTCTGGACTCACTGCACTGCATCTCCAGTGGTGCCAGTGCACTCTCTGGACTCACTGCACTGCATCCCCAGTGCTGCCAGTGCACTCTCTTGAGTCACTGCACTGCATCCCCACTGGTGCCAGTGCACTCACTGGACTCACTGCAGTGCATCCCCATTGGTGCCAGTGCACTCTCTGGACTCACTGCACTGCATCCCCAGTGGTGCCAGTGCACTCTCTGGACTCACTGCTGTGCATCCCCAGTGGTTCCAGCGCACTCTCTGGACTCACTGCACTGTATCCCCAGTGGTGCCAGTACACTCTCTGGACTCACTGCAGTGCATCCCCAGTGGTGCCAGTGCACTCTCTGGACTCACTGCAGTGCATCCCCAGTGCAGCCAGTGCACTCTCTGGACTCACTGCAGTGCATCCGCAGTGGTGCCATTGCACTCTCTGGACTCACTGCACTGCATCTCCAGTGGTGCCAGTGCACTCTCTGGACTCACTGCACTGCATCCCCAGTGCTGCCAGTGCACTCTCTTGAGTCACTGCACTGCATCCCCTGTGGTGCAAGAGCACTCTCTGGACTCACAGCAGTGCATCACCAGTGGTGCCAGTGCACTCTCTGGACTCACTGCACTGCATCCCCAGTGGTGCCAGTGCACTCTCTGGACTCACTGAAGTGCATCCCCAGTGGTGCCAGTGCAATCTCTGGACTCACTTCACTGCATCCTCACCGGTGCCAGTGCACTCTCTGGACTCACTGAAGTGCATTCTCAGTGGTGCCAGTGCACTCTCTGGACTCACTGCACTGCATCCCCAGTGGTGCCAGTGCACTCTCTGGACTCACTGCACTGCATCCCCAGTGGTGCCAGTGCACTCTCTGGACTCACTGCACTGCATCCCCAGTGCTGCCAGTGCACTCTCTGGACTCACTGCACTGCATCCCTAGTGGTGCCACTGCACTCTCTGGACTCACTGCACTGCATCCCCAGTGGTGCCAGTGCACTCTCTGGACTCACTGCACTGCATCCCCAGTGGTGCCAGTGCACTCACTGGACTCACTGCAGTGCATCCCCACTGTTGCCAGTGCACTCTGTGGACTCACTGCAGTGCATCCCCAGTGGTGCCAGTGCACTCTCTGGACTCACTGAAGTGCATTCTCAGTGGTGCCAGTGCACTCTCTGGACTCACTTCAGTGCATCCCCAGTGCAGCCAGTGCACTCTCTGGACTCACTGCAGTGCATCCGCAGTGGTGCCATTGCACTCTCCGGACTCACTGCACTGCATCTCCAGTGGTGCCAGTGCACTCTCTGGACTCACTGCACTGCATCCCCAGTGCTGCCAGTGCACTCTCTGGACTCACTGCACTGCTTCCCCAGTGGTGCCAGTGCACTCACTGGACTCACTGCAGTGCATCACCAGTGGTGCCAGTGCACTCTCTGGACTCACTGCACTTCATCCCCAGTGGTGCCTGTGCGCTCTCTGGAGTCACAGCACTGCATCCCCAGTGGTGCCTGTGCAATCTCTGGACTCACTGCACTGCATCCCCAGTGGTGCCAGTGCACTCTCTGGACTCACTGAAGTGCACTCTCAGTGGTGCCAGTGCACTCTGTGGACTCACTGCACTGCATCCCCAGTGGTGCCAGTGCACTCTCTGGACTCACTGAACTGCATCCCCAGTGGTGCCAGTGCACTCTCTGGACTCACTGCACTGCATCCCCAGTGCTGCCAGTGCACTCTCTGGACTCACTGCACTGCATCCCTAGTGGTGCCACTGCACTCTCTGGACTCACTGCACTGCTTCCCCAGTGGTGCCAGTGCACTCTCTGGACTCACTGCACTGCATCCCCACTGGTGCCAGTGCACTCACTGGACTCACTGCAGTGCATCCCCATTGGTGCCAGTGCACTCTCTGGACTCACTGCACTGCATCCCCAGTGGTGCCAGTGCACTCTCTGGACTCACTGCTGTGCATCCCCAGTGGTTCCAGCGCACTCTCTGGACTCACTGCACTGTATCCCCAGTGGTGCCAGTACACTCTCTGGACTCACTGCAGTGCATCCCCAGTGGTGCCAGTGCACTCTCTGGACTCACTGCACTGCATCCCCAGTGCAGCCAGTGCACTCTCTGGACTCACTGCAGTGCATCCGCAGTGGTGCCATTGCACTCTCTGGACTCACTGCACTGCATCTCCAGTGGTGCCAGTGCACTCTCTGGACTCACTGCACTGCATCCCCAGTGCTGCCAGTGCACTCTCTTGAGTCACTGCACTGCATCCCCTGTGGTGCAAGAGCACTCTCTGGACTCACAGCAGTGCATCACCAGTGGTGCCAGTGCACTCTCTGGACTCACTGCACTGCATCCCCAGTGGTGCCAGTGCACTCTCTGGACTCACTGAAGTGCATCCCCAGTGGTGCCAGTGCAATCTCTGGACTCACTTCACTGCATCCTCACCGGTGCCAGTGCACTCTCTGGACTCACTGAAGTGCATTCTCAGTGGTGCCAGTGCACTCTCTGGACTCACTGCACTGCATCCCCAGTGGTGCCAGTGCACTCTCTGGACTCACTGAACTGCATCCCCAGTGGTGCCAGTGCACTCTCTGGACTCACTGCACTGCATCCCCAGTGCTGCCAGTGCACTCTCTGGACTCACTGCACTGCATCCCTAGTGGTGCCACTGCACTCTCTGGACTCACTGCACTGCATCCCCAGTGGTGCCAGTGCACTCTCTGGACTCACTGCACTGCATCCCCAGTGGTGCCAGTGCACTCACTGGACTCACTGCAGTGCATCCCCACTGTTGCCAGTGCACTCTGTGGACTCACTGCAGTGCATCCCCAGTGGTGCCAGTGCACTCTCTGGACTCACTGAAGTGCATTCTCAGTGGTGCCAGTGCACTCTCTGGACTCACTTCAGTGCATCACCAGTGCAGCCAGTGCACTCTCTGGACTCACTGCAGTGCATCCCCAGTGGTGCCATTGCACTCTCTGGACTCACTGCACTGCATCTCCAGTGGTGCCAGTGCACTCTCTGGACTCACTGCACTGCATCCCCAGTGCTGCCAGTGCACTCTCTTGAGTCACTGCACTGCATCCCCTGTGGTGCCAGTGCACTCTCTGGACTCACTGAAGTGCATTCTCAGTGGTGCCAGTGCACTCTCCGGACTCACTGCACTGCATCTCCAGTGGTGCCAGTGCACTCTCTGGACTCACTGCAGTGCATCCCCACTGGTGCCAGTGCACTCTGTGGACTCACTGCACTGCATCCCCAGTGGTGCCAGTGCACTCTCTGGACTCACTGAAGTGCATTCTCAGTGGTGCCAGTGCACTCTCTGGACTCACTGCACTGCATCTCCAGTGGTGCCAGTGCACTCTCTGGACTCACTGCACTGCATCCCCAGTGCTGCCAGTGCACTCTCTGGACTCACTGCACTGCATCCCCAGTGGTGCCAGTGCACTCACTGGACTCACTGCAGTGCATCCCCACTGGTGCCAGTGCACTCTGTGGACTCACTGCAGTGCATCCCCAGTGGTGCCAGTGCACTCTCTGGACTCACTGAAGTGCATTCTCAGTGGTGCCAGTGCACTCTCTGGACTCACTTCAGTGCATCCCCAGTGCAGCCAGTGCACTCTCTGGACTCACTGCAGTGCATCCGCAGTGGTGCCATTGCACTCTCTGGACTCACTGCACTGCATCTCCAGTGGTGCCAGTGCACTCTCTGGACTCACTGCACTGCATCCCCAGTGCTGCCAGTGCACTCTCTTGAGTCACTGCACTGCATCACCTGTGGTGCCAGTGCACTCTCTGGACTCACTGCAGTGCATCCGCAGTGGTGCCATTGCACTCTCTGGACTCACTGCACTGCATCTCCAGTGGTGCCAGTGCACTCTCTGGACTCACTGCACTGCATCCCCACTGGTGCCAGTGCACTCTCTGGACTCACTGCACTGCATCCCCAGTGGTGCCAGTGCACTCTCTGGACTCACTGAAGTGCATTCTCAGTGGTGCCAGTGCACTCTCTGGACTCACTGCACTGCATCCCCAGTGCTGCCAGTGCACTCTCTGGACTCACTGCACTGCATCCCTAGTGGTGCCACTGCACTCTCTGGACTCACTGCACTGCATCCCCAGTGGTGCCAGTGCACTCTCTGGACTCACTGCACTGCATCCCCAGTGGTGCCAGTGCACTCTCTGGACTCACTGCAGTGCATCCCCACTGGTGCCAGTGCACTCACTGGACTCACTGCAGTGCATCCCCACTGGTGCCAGTACACTCTCTGGACTCACTGCAGTGCATCCCCAGTGCAGCCAGTGCACTCTCTGGACTCACTGCAGTGCATCCGCAGTGGTGCCATTGCACTCTCTGGACTCACTGCACTGCATCTCCAGTGGTGCCAGTGCACTCTCTGGACTCACTGCAGTGCATCCCCAGTGCTGCCAGTGCACTCTCTGGACTCACTGCACTGCATCCCCAGTGGTGCCAGTGCACTCTCTGGACTCACTAAACTGCATCACCAGTGGTGCCTCTGCACTCTCTGGACTCACTGCACTGCTTCCCCAGTGGTGCCAGTTCACTCACTGGACTCACTGCAGTGCATCCCCACTGGTGCCAGTGCACTCTCTGGACTCACTGCACTGCATCCCCAGTGCTGCCAGTGCACTCTCTTGAGTCACTGCACTGCATCCCCTGTGGTGCAAGAGCACTCTCTGGACTCACAGCAGTGCATCACCAGTGGTGCCAGTGCACTCTCTGGACTCACTGCACTGCATCCCCAGTGGTGCCAGTGCACTCTCTGGACTCACTGCACTGCATCCCCAGTGGTGCTAGTGCACTGTGTGGACTCACTCTACTGCATCCCCAGTGGTGCCAGTGCAATCTCTGGACTCACTGCAGTGCATCCCCAGTGGTGCCAGTGCACTCTCAGGACTCACTGCACTGCATCCCCAGTGGGGCCAGTGCACTCTCTGGACTCACTGCACTGCATCCCCAGTAGTGACAGTGCACTCTCTGGACTCACTGCAGTGCATCCCCAGTGGTGCCAGTGCACTCTCTGGACTCACTGCACTGCATCCCCAGTAGTGCCAGTGCACTCTCTGGACTCACTGCACTGCATCCCCAGTGGTGCCAGTGCACTCTCTGGACTCACTAAACTGCATCACCAGTGGTGCCTCTGCACTCTCTGGACTCACTGCACTGCTTCCCCAGTGGTGCCAGTGCACTCACTGGACTCACTGCAGTGCATCCCCACTGGTGCCAGTGCACTCTCTGGGCTCACTGCAGTGCATCCCCAGTGGTGCCAGTGCACTCTCTGGACTCACTGCACTGCATCCCCAGTGGTGCCTGTGCGCTCTCTGGAGTCACTGCAGTGCATTCGCAGTGGTGCCATTGCAATCTCTGGACTCACTGCACTGCATCCCCAGTGGTGCCAGTGCACTCTCTGGACTCACTGAAGTGCATTCTCAGTGGTGCCAGTGCACTCTCTGGACTTCTTGCACTGCATCACCAGTGGTGCCAGTGCACTCTCTGGACTCACTGAACTGCATCCCCAGTGGTGCCAGTGCACTCTCTGGACTCACTGCACTGCATCCCCAGTGGTGCCAGTGCACTCACTGGACTCACTGCAGTGCATCCCCACTGGTGCCAGTGCACTCTCTGGACTCACTGCACTGCATCCCCAGTGGTGCCAGCGCACTCTCTGGACTCACTGCACTGCATCCCCAGTGGTGCTAGTGCACTCTGTGGACTCACTGCAGTGCATCCCCAGTGGTGCCAGTGCACTCTCTGGACTCACTGAAGTGCATTCTCAGTGGTGCCAGTGCACTCTCTGGACTCACTTCAGTGCATCCCCAGAGGTGCCAGTACACTCTCTGGACTCACTGCAGTGCATCCCCAGTGGTGCCAGTGCACTCTCTGGACTCACTGCAGTGCATCCCCAGTGCAGCCAGTGCACTCTCTGGACTCACTGCAGTGCATCCGCAGTGGTGCCATTGCACTCTCTGGACTCACTGCACTGCATCTCCAGTGGTGCCAGTGCAGTCTCTGGACTCACTGCACTGCATCCCCAGTGCTGCCAGTGCACTCTCTTGAGTCACTGCACTGCATCCCCTGTGGTGCAAGAGCACTCTCTGGGCTCACTGCAGTGCATCCCCAGTGGTGCCAGTGCACTCTCTGGACTCACTGCACTGCATCCCCAGTGGTGCCAGTGCGCTCTCTGGAGTCACAGCACTGCATCCCCAGTGGTGCCAGTGCAATCTCTGGACTCACTGAAGTGCATCCCCAGTGGTGCCAGTGCACTCTCTGGACTCACTGCACTGCATCCCCGGTGGTGCCAGTGCAGTCTCTGGAGTAACTGCACTGCATCCCCACTGGTGCCAAAGCACTCTCTGGACTCCCAGCACCGCATCCCCAGTGGTGCCACTGCACTATCTGGACTCACTGCACTGCTTCCCCAGTGGTGCCAGTGCACTCTCTGGACTCACTGCAGTGCATCCCCACTGGTGCCAGTGCACTCACTGGACTCACTGCAGTGCATCCCCACTGGTGCCAGTACACTCTCTGGACTCACTGCACTGCATCCCCAGTGGTGCCAGTGCACTCTCTGGACTCACTGCACTGCATCCCCAGTGGTGCAAGTGCACTCTCTCGAGTCACGGCACTACATCCCCAGTGGTGCCAGTGCACTCACTGGACTCACTGTACTGCATCATCTGTGGTGCCAGTGCACTCTCTGGACTCACTGCAATGCATCCCCATTGGTGCCAGTGCACTCTCTGGACTCACTGCACTACATCCCCAGTGGTGCCAGTGCACTCTCTGGACTCACTGCACTGCATCCCCAGTGGTGCCAGTGCACTCTGTGGACTCACTGCACTGCATCCCCAGTGGTGCCAGTGCAGTCTCTGGAGTAACTGCAGTGCATCCCCAGTGGTGCCAGTGCACTCACTGGACTCACTGCAGTGCATCCCCACTGGTGCCAGTGCACTATCTGGACTCACTGCACTGCATCCCCAGTGGTGCCAGTGCACTCTCTGGACTCACTGCACTGCATCCCCAGTGGTTCCAGCGCACTCTCTGGACTCACTGCACTGCATCCCCAGTGGTGCTAGTGCACTCTGTGGACTCACTGCACTGCATCCCCAGTGGTGACAGTGCACTCTCTGGACTCACTGAAGTGCATTCTCAGTGGTGCCAGTGCACTCTCTGGACTCACTTCAGTGCATCCCCAGTGGTGCCATTACACTCTCTGGACTCACTGCAGTGCATCCCCAGTGGTGCCATTGCACTCTCTGGACTCACTGCACTGCATCTCCAGTGGTGCCAGTGCACTCTCTGGACTCACTGCACTGCATCCCCAGTGCTGCCAGTGCACTCTCTTGAGTCACTGCACTGCATCCCCTGTGTTGCAAGAGCACTCTCTGGACTCACAGCAGTGCATGCCCAGTGGTGCCAGTGCACTCTCTGGACTCACTGCACTGCATCCCCAGTGGTGCCAGTGCACTCTCTGGACTCACTGCACTGCAACCCCAGTGGCGCTAGTGCACTGTGTGGACTCACTGTACTACATCCCCAGTGGTGCCAGTGCAATCTCTGGACTCTCTGCAGTGCATCCCCAGTGGTGCCAGTGCACTCTCAGGACTCACTGCACTGCATCCCCAGTGGTGCCAGTGCACTCTCTGGACTCACTGCACTGCATCCCCAGTAGTGACAGTGCACTCTCTGGACTCAATGCAGTGCATCCCCAGTGGTGCCAGTGCACTCTCTGGACTCACTGCACTGCATCCCCAGTGGTGACAGTGCACTCTCTGGACTCACTGCACTGCATCCCCAGTGCTGCCAGTGCACTCACTGGATTCACTGCACTGCATCCCCAGTGGTGCCAGTGCACTCTCTGGACTCACTGCACTGCATCCCCAGTGGTGCCAGTGCACTCTCTGGACTCACTGCAGTGCATCCCCAGTGGTTCCAGTGCAGTCTCTGGAGTAACTGCAGTGCATCCCCACTGGTGGCAAAGCACTCTCTGGACTCACTGCAGTGCATCCCCAGTGGTGCCACTGCACTCTCTGGACTCACTGCAGTGCATCCCCAGTGGTGCCAGTGCACTCTCTGGACTCATTGAAGTGCATTCTCAGTGGTGCCAGTGCACTCTCTGGACTCACTGCAGTGCATCCCCAGTGGTGCCAGTACACTCACTGGACTCACTGCACTGCATCCCCAGTGGTGCCAGTGCACTCTCTGGACTCACTAAACTGCATCCCCAGTGGTGCCACTGCACTCTCTGGACTCACTGCACTGCTTCCCCAGTAGTGACAGTGCACTCTCTGGACTCAATGCAGTGCATCCCCAGTGGTGCCAGTGCACTCTCTGGACTCACTGCACTGCATCCCCAGTGGTGACAGTGCACTCTCTGGACTCACTGCACTGCATCCCCAGTGCTGCCAGTGCACTCACTGGATTCACTGCACTGCATCCCCAGTGGTGCCACTGCACTCTCTGGACTCACTGCACTGCTTCCCCCGTGGTGCCAGTGCACTCACTGGACTCACTGCAGTGCATCCCCACTGGTGCCAGTGCACTCTCTGGGCTCACTGCAGTGCATCCCCAGTGGTGCCAGTGCACTCTCTGGACTCACTGCACTGCATCCCCATTGGTGCCAGTGCGCTCTCTGGAGTCACAGCACTGCATCCCCAGTGGTGCCAGTGCAATCTCTGGACTCACTGCACTGCATCCCCAGTGGTGCCAGTGCACTCTCTGGACTCACTGCAGTGCATCCCCGGTGGTGCCAGTGCAGTCTCTGGAGTAACTGCACTGCATCCCCACTGGTGCCAAAGCACTCTCTGGACTCACTGCACTGCATCCCCAGTGGTGCCAGTGCACTCTCTGGACTCACTGCACTGCATGCCCAGTGGTGCCAGTGCACTCTCTGGACTCACTGTACTGCATACCCACTGGTGCCAGTGCACTCTGTGGACTCACTGTACTGCATCCCCAGTGGTGCCAGTGCACTCTCTGGACTCACTGCAGTGCATCCCCAGTGGTGCCAGTGCACTCTCTGGACTCACTGCACTGCATCCCCAGTGGTGCCAGTGCACTCTCTGGACTCACTGCAGTGCATCCCCAGTGGCGCCAGTGCACTCTCTGGACTCACTGCACTGCATCCCCAGTGGTGCCAGTGCACTCTCTGGACTCACTGCACTGCATCCCCAGTGGTGCCAGTGCACTCTCTGGACTCACTGCAGGGCATCCCCAGTGGTGCCAGTGCACTGTCTGGACTCACTGCAGTGCATCCCCAGTGGTGCCAGTGCACTCTCTGGACTCACTGTACTGCACCCCCAGTGGTGCCAGTGCACTCACTGGACTGACTGCACTGCATCCCCAGTGGTGCCAGTGCACTCTCTGGACTCACTGCACTGCATCCCCACTGGTGCCAGTGTACTCTCTGGACTCACTGCACTGCATCCCCAGTGGTGCCAGTGCACTCACTGGACTCACTGGACACATCCCCAGTGGTGCCAGTGCACTCTCTGGACTCACTGCAGTGCATCCCCAGTGGTGCCAGTGCACTCTCTGGACTCACTGCACTGCATCCCCACTGGTGCCAGTGTACTCTCTGGACTCACTGCAGTGCATCCCCAGTGGTGCCAGTGCACTCTCTGGACTCACTGCACTGCATCCCCACTGGTGCCAGTGCACTCTCTGGACTCACTGAAGTGCATCCCCAGTTGTGCCAGTGCACTCTCTGGACTCAATGCACTGCATCCCCAGTGGTGCCAGTGCACTCTCTGGACTCACTGCACTGCTTCCCCAGTGGTGCCAGTGCACTCTCTGCACTCACTTCTCTGCATTCCCAGTGGTGCCAGTGAAGTCTCTGGACTCACTGCACTGCATCCCCAGTGGTGCCAGTGCAATCTCTGGACTCACTGCAGTGCATCACCAGTGGTGCCAGTGCACTCTCTGGACTCACTGCACTGCATCCCCAGTGGTGCCAGTGCACTCTCTGGACTCACTGCAGTGCATCCCCAGTGGTGCCAGTGCACTCTCTGGACTCACTGCACTGCATCCCCAGTGGTGCAAGTGCACTCTCTCGAGTCACTGCACTACATCCCCAGTGGTGCCAGTGCACTCACTGGACTCACTGTACTGCATCATCTGTGGTGCCAGTGCACTCTCTGGACTCACTGCAATGCATCCCCAGTGGTGCCAGTACACTCTCTGGACTCACTGCACTGCATCCCCAGTGGTGCCAGTGCACTCTCTGGACTCACTGCACTGTATCCCCAGTGGTGCCAGTGCACTCACTGGATTCACTGCAGTGCATCCCCAGTGGTGCCAGTGCACTCTCTGGACTCACTGCACTGCATCCCCAGTGGTGCCAGTGCACTCTGTGGACTCACTGCACTGCATCTCCAGTGGTGCCAGTGCACTCTCTGGACTCACTGCACTGCATCCCCAGTGCTGCCAGTGCACTCTCTGGACTCACTGCACTGCATCCCCAGTGGTGCCAGTGCAGTCTCTGGAGTAACTGCAGTGCATCCCCACTGGTGCCAAAGCACTCTCTGGACTCCCGGCACCGCATCCCCAGTGGTGCCAGTGCACTCTCTGGACTCACTGCACTGCATCCCCAGTGGTGCCAGTGCACTCTCTGGAGTCAAAGCACTGCATCCCCAGTGGTGCCAGTGCACTCTCTGGACTCACTGAAGTGCATCCCCAGTGGTGCCAGTGCACTCTCTGGACTCACTGAAGTGCATTCTCAGTGGTGCCAGTGCACTCTCTGGACTCACTGCAGTGCATCCCCAGTGGTGCCAGTACACTCACTGGACTCACTGCACTGCATCCCCAGTGGTGCCAGTGCACTCTCTGGACTCACTAAACTGCATCACCAGTGGTGCCTCTGCACTCTCTGGACTCACTGCACTGCTTCCCCAGTGGTGCCAGTGCACTCACTGGACTCACTGCAGTGCATCCCCACTGGTGCCAGTGCACTCTCTGGGCTCACTGCAGTGCATCACCAGTGGTGCCAGTGCACTCTCTGGACTCACTGCACTTCATCCCCAGTGGTGCCTGTGCGCTCTCTGGAGTCACAGCACTGCATCCCCAGTGGTGCCTGTGCAATCTCTGGACTCACTGCACTGCATCCCCAGTGGTGCCAGTGCACTCTCTGGACTCACTGAAGTGCATTCTCAGTGGTGCCAGTGCACTCTGTGGACTCACTGCACTGCATCCCCAGTGGTGCCAGTGCACTCTCTGGACTCACTGAACTGCATCCCCAGTGGTGCCAGTGCACTCTCTGGACTCACTGCACTGCATCACCTGTGGTGCCATTGCACTCTCTGGACTCACTGCACTGCATCTCCAGTGGTGCCAGTGCACTCTCTGGACTCACTGCACTGCATCCCCAGTGCTGCCAGTGCACTCTCTTGAGTCACTGCACTGCATCCCCACTGGTGCCAGTGCACTCACTGGACTCACTGCAGTGCATCCCCATTGGTGCCAGTGCACTCTCTGGACTCACTGCACTGCATCCCCAGTGGTGCCAGTGCACTCTCTGGACTCACTGCTGTGCATCCCCAGTGGTTCCAGCGCACTCTCTGGACTCACTGCACTGTATCCCCAGTGGTGCCAGTACACTCTCTGGACTCACTGCAGTGCATCCCCAGTGGTGCCAGTGCACTCTCTGGACTCACTGCAGTGCATCCCCAGTGCAGCCAGTGCACTCTCTGGACTCACTGCAGTGCATCCGCAGTGGTGCCATTGCACTCTCTGGACTCACTGCACTGCATCTCCAGTGGTGCCAGTGCACTCTCTGGACTCACTGCACTGCATCCCCAGTGCTGCCAGTGCACTCTCTTGAGTCACTGCACTGCATCCCCTGTGGTGCAAGAGCACTCTCTGGACTCACAGCAGTGCATCACCAGTGGTGCCAGTGCACTCTCTGGACTCACTGCACTGCATCCCCAGTGGTGCCAGTGCACTCTCTGGACTCACTGAAGTGCATCCCCAGTGGTGCCAGTGCAATCTCTGGACTCACTTCACTGCATCCTCACCGGTGCCAGTGCACTCTCTGGACTCACTGAAGTGCATTCTCAGTGGTGCCAGTGCACTCTCTGGACTCACTGCACTGCATCCCCAGTGGTGCCAGTGCACTCTCTGGACTCACTGCACTGCATCCCCAGTGGTGCCAGTGCACTCTCTGGACTCACTGCACTGCATCCCCAGTGCTGCCAGTGCACTCTCTGGACTCACTGCACTGCATCCCTAGTGGTGCCACTGCACTCTCTGGACTCACTGCACTGCATCCCCAGTGGTGCCAGTGCACTCTCTGGACTCACTGCACTGCATCACCAGTGGTGCCAGTGCACTCACTGGACTCACTGCAGTGCATCCCCACTGTTGCCAGTGCACTCTGTGGACTCACTGCAGTGCATCCCCAGTGGTGCCAGTGCACTCTCTGGACTCACTGAAGTGCATTCTCAGTGGTGCCAGTGCACTCTCTGGACTCACTTCAGTGCATCCCCAGTGCAGCCAGTGCACTCTCTGGACTCACTGCAGTGCATCCGCAGTGGTGCCATTGCACTCTCCGGACTCACTGCACTGCATCTCCAGTGGTGCCAGTGCACTCTCTGGACTCACTGCACTGCATCCCCAGTGCTGCCAGTGCACTCTCTGGACTCACTGCACTGCTTCCCCAGTGGTGCCAGTGCACTCACTGGACTCACTGCAGTGCATCACCAGTGGTGCCAGTGCACTCTCTGGACTCACTGCACTTCATCCCCAGTGGTGCCTGTGCGCTCTCTGGAGTCACAGCACTGCATCCCCAGTGGTGCCTGTGCAATCTCTGGACTCACTGCACTGCATCCCCAGTGGTGCCAGTGCACTCTCTGGACTCACTGAAGTGCACTCTCAGTGGTGCCAGTGCACTCTGTGGACTCACTGCACTGCATCCCCAGTGGTGCCAGTGCACTCTCTGGACTCACTGAACTGCATCCCCAGTGGTGCCAGTGCACTCTCTGGACTCACTGCACTGCATCCCCAGTGCTGCCAGTGCACTCTCTGGACTCACTGCACTGCATCCCTAGTGGTGCCACTGCACTCTCTGGACTCACTGCACTGCTTCCCCAGTGGTGCCAGTGCACTCTCTGGACTCACTGCACTGCATCCCCACTGGTGCCAGTGCACTCACTGGACTCACTGCAGTGCATCCCCATTGGTGCCAGTGCACTCTCTGGACTCACTGCACTGCATCCCCAGTGGTGCCAGTGCACTCTCTGGACTCACTGCTGTGCATCCCCAGTGGTTCCAGCGCACTCTCTGGACTCACTGCACTGTATCCCCAGTGGTGCCAGTACACTCTCTGGACTCACTGCAGTGCATCCCCAGTGGTGCCAGTGCACTCTCTGGACTCACTGCACTGCATCCCCAGTGCAGCCAGTGCACTCTCTGGACTCACTGCAGTGCATCCGCAGTGGTGCCATTGCACTCTCTGGACTCACTGCACTGCATCTCCAGTGGTGCCAGTGCACTCTCTGGACTCACTGCACTGCATCCCCAGTGCTGCCAGTGCACTCTCTTGAGTCACTGCACTGCATCCCCTGTGGTGCAAGAGCACTCTCTGGACTCACAGCAGTGCATCACCAGTGGTGCCAGTGCACTCTCTGGACTCACTGCACTGCATCCCCAGTGGTGCCAGTGCACTCTCTGGACTCACTGAAGTGCATCCCCAGTGGTGCCAGTGCAATCTCTGGACTCACTTCACTGCATCCTCACCGGTGCCAGTGCACTCTCTGGACTCACTGAAGTGCATTCTCAGTGGTGCCAGTGCACTCTCTGGACTCACTGCACTGCATCCCCAGTGGTGCCAGTGCACTCTCTGGACTCACTGAACTGCATCCCCAGTGGTGCCAGTGCACTCTCTGGACTCACTGCACTGCATCCCCAGTGCTGCCAGTGCACTCTCTGGACTCACTGCACTGCATCCCTAGTGGTGCCACTGCACTCTCTGGACTCACTGCACTGCATCCCCAGTGGTGCCAGTGCACTCTCTGGACTCACTGCACTGCATCCCCAGTGGTGCCAGTGCACTCACTGGACTCACTGCAGTGCATCCCCACTGTTGCCAGTGCACTCTGTGGACTCACTGCAGTGCATCCCCAGTGGTGCCAGTGCACTCTCTGGACTCACTGAAGTGCATTCTCAGTGGTGCCAGTGCACTCTCTGGACTCACTTCAGTGCATCACCAGTGCAGCCAGTGCACTCTCTGGACTCACTGCAGTGCATCCCCAGTGGTGCCATTGCACTCTCTGGACTCACTGCACTGCATCTCCAGTGGTGCCAGTGCACTCTCTGGACTCACTGCACTGCATCCCCAGTGCTGCCAGTGCACTCTCTTGAGTCACTGCACTGCATCCCCTGTGGTGCCAGTGCACTCTCTGGACTCACTGAAGTGCATTCTCAGTGGTGCCAGTGCACTCTCTGGACTCACTGCACTGCATCTCCAGTGGTGCCAGTGCACTCTCTGGACTCACTGCAGTGCATCCCCACTGGTGCCAGTGCACTCTGTGGACTCACTGCACTGCATCCCCAGTGGTGCCAGTGCACTCTCTGGACTCACTGAAGTGCATTCTCAGTGGTGCCAGTGCACTCTCTGGACTCACTGCACTGCATCTCCAGTGGTGCCAGTGCACTCTCTGGACTCACTGCACTGCATCCCCAGTGCTGCCAGTGCACTCTCTGGACTCACTGCACTGCATCCCCAGTGGTGCCAGTGCACTCACTGGACTCACTGCAGTGCATCCCCACTGGTGCCAGTGCACTCTGTGGACTCACTGCAGTGCATCCCCAGTGGTGCCAGTGCACTCTCTGGACTCACTGAAGTGCATTCTCAGTGGTGCCAGTGCACTCTCTGGACTCACTTCAGTGCATCCCCAGTGCAGCCAGTGCACTCTCTGGACTCACTGCAGTGCATCCGCAGTGGTGCCATTGCACTCTCTGGACTCACTGCACTGCATCTCCAGTGGTGCCAGTGCACTCTCTGGACTCACTGCACTGCATCCCCAGTGCTGCCAGTGCACTCTCTTGAGTCACTGCACTGCATCACCTGTGGTGCCAGTGCACTCTCTGGACTCACTGCAGTGCATCCGCAGTGGTGCCATTGCACTCTCTGGACTCACTGCACTGCATCTCCAGTGGTGCCAGTGCACTCTCTGGACTCACTGCACTGCATCCCCACTGGTGCCAGTGCACTCTCTGGACTCACTGCACTGCATCCCCAGTGGTGCCAGTGCACTCTCTGGACTCACTGAAGTGCATTCTCAGTGGTGCCAGTGCACTCTCTGGACTCACTGCACTGCATCCCCAGTGCTGCCAGTGCACTCTCTGGACTCACTGCACTGCATCCCTAGTGGTGCCACTGCACTCTCTGGACTCACTGCACTGCATCCCCAGTGGTGCCAGTGCACTCTCTGGACTCACTGCACTGCATCCCCAGTGGTGCCAGTGCACTCTCTGGACTCACTGCAGTGCATCCCCACTGGTGCCAGTGCACTCACTGGACTCACTGCAGTGCATCCCCACTGGTGCCAGTACACTCTCTGGACTCACTGCAGTGCATCCCCAGTGGTGCCAGTGCACTCTCTGGACTCACTGCAGTGCATCCCCAGTGCAGCCAGTGCACTCTCTGGACTCACTGCAGTGCATCCGCAGTGGTGCCATTGCACTCTCTGGACTCACTGCACTGCATCCCCAGTGGTGCCAGTGCACTCTCTGGACTCACTGCAGTGCATCCCCAGTGCTGCCAGTGCACTCTCTGGACTCACTGCACTGCATCCCCAGTGGTGCCAGTGCACTCTCTGGACTCACTAAACTGCATCACCAGTGGTGCCTCTGCACTCTCTGGACTCACTGCACTGCTTCCCCAGTGGTGCCAGTGCACTCACTGGACTCACTGCAGTGCATCCCCACTGGTGCCAGTGCACTCTCTGGACTCACTGCACTGCATCCCCAGTGCTGCCAGTGCACTCTCTTGAGTCACTGCACTGCATCCCCTGTGGTGCAAGAGCACTCTCTGGACTCACAGCAGTGCATCACCAGTGGTGCCAGTGCACTCTCTGGACTCACTGCACTGCATCCCCAGTGGTGCCAGTGCACTCTCTGGACTCACTGCACTGCATCCCCAGTGGTGCTAGTGCACTGTGTGGACTCACTCTACTGCATCCCCAGTGGTGCCAGTGCAATCTCTGGACTCACTGCAGTGCATCCCCAGTGGTGCCAGTGCACTCTCAGGACTCACTGCACTGCATCCCCAGTGGGGCCAGTGCACTCTCTGGACTCACTGCACTGCATCCCCAGTAGTGACAGTGCACTCTCTGGACTCACTGCAGTGCATCCCCAGTGGTGCCAGTGCACTCTCTGGACTCACTGCACTGCATCCCCAGTAGTGCCAGTGCACTCTCTGGACTCACTGCACTGCATCCCCAGTGGTGCCAGTGCACTCTCTGGACTCACTAAACTGCATCACCAGTGGTGCCTCTGCACTCTCTGGACTCACTGCACTGCTTCCCCAGTGGTGCCAGTGCACTCACTGGACTCACTGCAGTGCATCCCCACTGGTGCCAGTGCACTCTCTGGGCTCACTGCAGTGCATCCCCAGTGGTGCCAGTGCACTCTCTGGACTCACTGCACTGCATCCCCAGTGGTGCCTGTGCGCTCTCTGGAGTCACTGCAGTGCATTCGCAGTGGTGCCATTGCAATCTCTGGACTCACTGCACTGCATCCCCAGTGGTGCCAGTGCACTCTCTGGACTCACTGAAGTGCATTCTCAGTGGTGCCAGTGCACTCTCTGGACTTCTTGAACTGCATCACCAGTGGTGCCAGTGCACTCTCTGGACTCACTGAACTGCATCCCCAGTGGTGCCAGTGCACTCTCTGGACTCACTGCACTGCATCCCCAGTGGTGCCAGTGCACTCACTGGACTCACTGCAGTGCATCCCCACTGGTGCCAGTGCACTCTCTGGACTCACTGCACTGCATCCCCAGTGGTGCCAGCGCACTCTCTGGACTCACTGCACTGCATCCCCAGTGGTGCTAGTGCACTCTGTGGACTCACTGCAGTGCATCCCCAGTGGTGCCAGTGCACTCTCTGGACTCACTGAAGTGCATTCTCAGTGGTGCCAGTGCACTCTCTGGACTCACTTCAGTGCATCCCCAGAGGTGCCAGTACACTCTCTGGACTCACTGCAGTGCATCCCCAGTGGTGCCAGTGCACTCTCTGGACTCACTGCAGTGCATCCCCAGTGCAGCCAGTGCACTCTCTGGACTCACTGCAGTGCATCCGCAGTGGTGCCATTGCACTCTCTGGACTCACTGCACTGCATCTCCAGTGGTGCCAGTGCAGTCTCTGGACTCACTGCACTGCATCCCCAGTGCTGCCAGTGCACTCTCTTGAGTCACTGCACTGCATCCCCTGTGGTGCAAGAGCACTCTCTGGGCTCACTGCAGTGCATCCCCAGTGGTGCCAGTGCACTCTCTGGACTCACTGCACTGCATCCCCAGTGGTGCCAGTGCGCTCTCTGGAGTCACAGCACTGCATCCCCAGTGGTGCCAGTGCAATCTCTGGACTCACTGAAGTGCATCCCCGGTGGTGCCAGTGCACTCTCTGGACTCACTGCACTGCATCCCCACTGGTGCCAAAGCACTCTCTGGACTCCCAGCACCGCATCCCCAGTGGTGCCAGTGCACTCTCTGGACTCACTGCACTGCATCACCAGTGGTGCCACTGCACTCTCTGGACTCACTGCACTGCTTCCCCAGTGGTGCCAGTGCACTCACTGGACTGACTGCAGTGCATCCCCACTGGTGCCAGTGCACTCTCTGGGCTCACTGCAGTGCATCCCCAGTGGTGCCAGTGCACTCTCTGGACTCACTGCACTGCATCCCCAGTGGTGCCTGTGCGCTCTCTGGAGTCACAGCACTGCATTCTCAGTGGTGCCAGTGCACTCTCTGGACTCACTGCACTGCATCCCCAGTGGTGCCAGTGCACTCTCTGGACTCACTGAACTGCATCCCCAGTGGTGCCAGTGCACTCTCTGGACTCACTGCACTGCATCCCCAGTGGTGCCAGTGCACTCTCTGGACTCACTGCACTGCATCCCCAGTGGTGCCACTGCACTCTCTGGACTCACTGCACTGCATCCCCAGTGGAGCCAGTGCACTCTCTGCACTCACTGCACTGCATTCCCAGTAGTGCTAGTGCACTCTGTGGACTCACTGCAGTTCATCCCCAGTGGTGCCAGTGCACTCTCTGGACTCACTGAAGTGCATCCCCAGTTGTGCCAGTGCACTCTCTGGACTCAATGCACTGCATCCCCTGTGCAGCCAGTGCACTCTCTGGACTCACTGCACTGCATCCCCAGTGGTGCCAGTGCACTCTCTGGACTCACTGCACTGCATCTCCAGTGGTGCCAGTGCACTCTCTGGACTCACTGCACTGCATCCCCAGTGCTGCCAGTGCACTCTCTGGACTCACTGCACTGCATCCGCAGTGGTGCTAGTGCACTGTGTGGACTCACTGTACTGCATCCCCAGTGGTGCCAGTGCAATCTCTGGACTCACTGCAGTGCATCCCCATTGGTGCCAGTGCACTCTCAGGACTCACTGCACTGCATCCCCAGTGGGGCCAGTGCACTCTCTGGACTCACTGCACTGCATCCCCAGTGCTGCCAGTGCACTCTCTGGACTCACTGCAGTGCATCCCGAGTGGTGCCAGTGCACTCTCTGGACTCACTGCACTGCATCCCCAGTAGTGCCGGTGCACTCTCTGGACTCACTGCACTGCATCCCCAGTGTTGCCAGTGCACTCACTGGATTCACTGCACTGCATCCCCAGTGGTGCCAGTGCACTCTCTGGACTCACTGCACTGCATCCCCAGTAGTGCCGGTGCACTCTCTGGACTCACTGCACTGCATCCCCAGTGGTGCCAGTGCACTCTCTGGACTCACTGCACTGCATCCCCAGTGGTTCCAGCGCACTCTCTGGACTCACTGCACTGCATCCCCAGTGGTGCTAGTGCACTCTGTGGACTCACTGCAGTGCATCCCCAGTGGTGCCAGTGCACTCTCTGGACTCACTGTACTGCACCCCCAGTGGTGCCAGTGCACTCACTGGACTGACTGCACTGCATCCCCAGTGGTGCCAGTGCACTCTCTGGACTCACTGAAGTGCATCCCCACTGGTGCCAGTGTACTCTCTGGACTCACTGCACTGCATCCCCAGTGCTGCCAGTGCACTCACTGGACTCACTGGACACATCCCCAGTGGTGCCAGTGCACTCTCTGGACTCACTGCAGTGCATCCCCAGTGGTGCCAGTGCACTCTCTGGACTCACTGCACTGCATCCCCAGTGGTGCCAGTGTACTCTCTGGACTCACTGCAGTGCATCACCAGTGGTGCCAGTGCACTCTCTGGACTCACTGTACTGCATCATCGGTGGTGCCAGTGCACTCTCTGGACTCACTGAAGTGCATCCCCAGTTGTGCCAGTGCACTCTCTGGACTCACTGCACTGCATCCCCAGTGGTGCCAGTGCACTCTCTGGACTCACTGCACTGCATCCCCAGTGGTGCCAGTGCAATCTCTGGACTCACTGAAGTGCATCCCCAGTGGTGCCAGTGCACTCTCTGGACTCACTGCAGTGCATCCCCAGTGGTGCCAGCGCACTCTCTGGACTCACTGTACTGCATCACCAGTGGTGCCAGTGCACTCTCTGCACTCACTTCTCTGCATTCCCAGTGGTGCCAGTGAAGTCTCTGGACTCACTGCACTGCATCCACAGTGGTGCCAGTGCACTCTCTGGACTCACTGCAGTGCATTCCCAGTGGTGCCAGTGCACTCTTTGGACTCACAGCACTGCAGCCCCATTGGTGCCACTGCACTCTCTGGACTCACTGTACTGCATCACCAGTGGTGCCAGTGCACTCTCTGGACTCACTGCAGTGCATTCCCAGTGGTGCCAGTGCACTCCTTGGACTCACTGCACTGCAGCCCCATTGGTGCCAGTGCACTCTCTGGACTCACTGCACTGCATCACAGGTGGTGCCAGTGCACTCTCTGGACTCACTGCACTGCATTCCCAGTGGTGCCACTGCACTCTCTGGACTCACTGCAGTGCATCCCCAGTGGTGCCAGTGCACTCTCTGGACTCATTGAAGTGCATTCTCAGTGGTGCCAGTGCACTCTCTGGACTCACTGCAGTGCATCCCCAGTGGTGCCAGTACACTCACTGGACTCACTGCACTGCATCCCCAGTGGTGCCAGTGCACTCTCTGGACTCACTAAACTGCATCCCCAGTGGTGCCACTGCACTCTCTGGACTCACTGCAGTGCATCCCCACTGGTGCCAGTGCACTCACTGGACTCACTGCAGTGCATCCCCACTGGTGCCAGTGCACTCTCTGGGCTCACTGCAGTGCATCCCCAGTGGTGCCAGTGCACTCTCTGGACTCACTGCACTGCATCCCCAGTGGTGCCAGTGCGCTCTCTGGAGTCACAGCACTGCATCCCCAGTGGTGCCAGTGCAATCTCTGGACTCACTGCACTGCATCCCCAGTGGTGCCAGTGCACTCTCTGGACTCACTGCAGTGCATCCCCAGTGGTGCCAGTGCACTCTCTGGACTCACTGAAGTGCATTCTCAGTGGTGCCAGTGCACTCTCTGGACTCACTGCAGTGCATCCCCAGTGGTGCCAGTACACTCACTGGACTCACTGCACTGCATCCCCAGTGGTGCCAGTGCACTCTCTGGACTCACTAAACTGCATCACCAGTGGTGCCACTGCACTCTCTGGACTCACTGCACTGCTTCCCCCGTGGTGCCAGTGCACTCACTGGACTCACTGCAGTGCATCCCCACTGGTGCCAGTGCACTCTCTGGGCTCACTGCAGTGCATCCCCAGTGGTGCCAGTGCACTCTCTGGACTCACTGCACTGCATCCCCACTGGTGCCAGTGCACTCTCTGGACTCACTGAAGTGCATCCCCAGTTGTGCCAGTGCACTCTCTGGACTCAATGCACTGCATCCCCAGTGGTGCCAGTGCACTCTCTGGACTCACTGCACTGCTTCCCCAGTGGTGCCAGTGCACTCTCTGCACTCACTTCTCTGCATTCCCAGTGGTGCCAGTGAAGTCTCTGGACTCACTGCACTGCATCCCCAGTGGTGCCAGTGCAATCTCTGGACTCACTGCAGTGCATCACCAGTGGTGCCAGTGCACTCTCTGGACTCACTGCACTGCATCCCCAGTGGTGCCAGTGCACTCTCTGGACTCACTGCAGTGCATCCCCAGTGGTGCCAGTGCACTCTCTGGACTCACTGCACTGCATCCCCAGTGGTGCAAGTGCACTCTCTCGAGTCACTGCACTACATCCCCAGTGGTGCCAGTGCACTCACTGGACTCACTGTACTGCATCATCTGTGGTGCCAGTGCACTCTCTGGACTCACTGCAATGCATCCCCAGTGGTGCCAGTACACTCTCTGGACTCACTGCACTGCATCCCCAGTGGTGCCAGTGCACTCTCTGGATTCACTGCAGTGCATCCCCAGTGGTGCCAGTGCACTCTCTGGACTCACTGCACTGCATCCCCAGTGGTGCCAGTGCACTCTGTGGACTCACTGCACTGCATCTCCAGTGGTGCCAGTGCACTCTCTGGACTCACTGCAGTGCATCCCCAGTGCTGCCAGTGCACTCTCTGGACTCACTGCACTGCATCCCCAGTGGTGCCAGTGCAGTCTCTGGAGTAACTGCAGTGCATCCCCACTGGTGCCAAAGCACTCTCTGGACTCCCGGCACCGCATCCCCAGTGGTGCCAGTGCACTCTCTGGACTCACTGCACTGCATCCCCAGTGGTGCCAGTGCACTCTCTGGAGTCAAAGCACTGCATCCCCAGTGGTGCCAGTGCACTCTCTGGACTCACTGAAGTGCATCCCCAGTGGTGCCAGTGCACTCTCTGGACTCACTGAAGTGCATTCTCAGTGGTGCCAGTGCACTCTCTGGACTCACTGCAGTGCATCCCCAGTGGTGCCAGTACACTCACTGGACTCACTGCACTGCATCCCCAGTGGTGCCAGTGCACTCTCTGGACTCACTAAACTGCATCACCAGTGGTGCCTCTGCACTCTCTGGACTCACTGCACTGCTTCCCCAGTGGTGCCAGTGCACTCACTGGACTCACTGCAGTGCATCCCCAGTGGTGCCAGTGCACTCTCTGGGCTCACTGCAGTGCATCACCAGTGGTGCCAGTGCACTCTCTGGACTCACTGCACTTCATCCCCAGTGGTGCCTGTGCGCTCTCTGGAGTCACAGCACTGCATCCCCAGTGGTGCCTGTGCAATCTCTGGACTCACTGCACTGCATCCCCAGTGGTGCCAGTGCACTCTCTGGACTCACTGAAGTGCATTCTCAGTGGTGCCAGTGCACTCTGTGGACTCACTGCACTGCATCCCCAGTGGTGCCAGTGCACTCTCTGGACTCACTGAACTGCATCCCCAGTGGTGCCAGTGCACTCTCTGGACTCACTGCACTGCATCCCCAGTGCTGCCAGTGCACTCTCTGGACTCACTGCACTGCATCCCTAGTGGTGCCACTGCACTCTCTGGACTCACTGCACTGCATCCCCAGTGCTGCCAGTGCACTCTCTGGACTCACTGCACTGCATCCCCACTGGTGCCAGTGCACTCACTGGACTCACTGCAGTGCATCCCCATTGGTGCCAGTGCACTCTCTGGACTCACTGCACTGCATCCCCAGTGGTGCCAGTGCACTCTCTGGACTCACTGCTGTGCATCCCCAGTGGTTCCAGCGCACTCTCTGGACTCACTGCACTGTATCCCCAGTGGTGCCAGTACACTCTCTGGACTCACTGCAGTGCATCCCCAGTGGTGCCAGTGCACTCTCTGGACTCACTGCAGTGCATCCCCAGTGCAGCCAGTGCACTCTCTGGACTCACTGCAGTGCATCCGCAGTGGTGCCATTGCACTCTCTGGACTCACTGCACTGCATCTCCAGTGGTGCCAGTGCACTCTCTGGACTCACTGCACTGCATCCCCAGTGCTGCCAGTGCACTCTCTTGAGTCACTGCACTGCATCCCCTGTGGTGCAAGAGCACTCTCTGGACTCACAGCAGTGCATCACCAGTGGTGCCAGTGCACTCTCTGGACTCACTGCACTGCATCCCCAGTGGTGCCAGTGCACTCTCTGGACTCACTGAAGTGCATCCCCAGTGGTGCCAGTGCAATCTCTGGACTCACTTCACTGCATCCTCACCGGTGCCAGTGCACTCTCTGGACTCACTGAAGTGCATTCTCAGTGGTGCCAGTGCACTCTCTGGACTCACTGCACTGCATCCCCAGTGGTGCCAGTGCACTCTCTGGACTCACTGAACTGCATCCCCAGTGGTGCCAGTGCACTCTCTGGACTCACTGCACTGCATCCCCAGTGGTGCCAGTGCACTCTCTGGACTCACTGCACTGCATCCCTAGTGGTGCCACTGCACTCTCTGGACTCACTGCACTGCATCCCCAGTGGTGCCAGTGCACTCTCTGGACTCACTGCACTGCATCCCCAGTGGTGCCAGTGCACTCACTGGACTCACTGCAGTGCATCCCCACTGTTGCCAGTGCACTCTGTGGACTCACTGCAGTGCATCCCCAATGGTGCCAGTGCACTCTCTGGACTCACTGCAGTGCATTCCCAGTGGTGCCAGTGCACTCTTTGGACTCACAGCACTGCAGCCCCATTGGTGCCACTGCACTCTCTGGACTCACTGTACTGCATCACCAGTGGTGCCAGTGCACTCTCTGGACTCACTGCAGTGCATTCCCAGTGGTGCCAGTGCACTCCTTGGACTCACTGCACTGCAGCCCCATTGGTGCCAGTGCACTCTCTGGACTCACTGCACTGCATCACAGGTGGTGCCAGTGCACTCTCTGGACTCACTGCACTGCATTCCCAGTGGTGCCAGTGCACTCTCTGGACTCACTGCACTGCATCCCCAGTGGTGCCAGTGCACTCTCTGCACTCACTTCTCTGCATTCCCAGTGGTGCCAGTGAAGTCTCTGGACTCACTGCACTGCATCCACAGTGGTGCCAGTGCAATCTCTGGACTCACTGAAGTGCATCACCAGTGGTGCCAGTGCACTCTCTGGACTCACTGCACTGCATCCCCAGTGGTGCCAGTGCACTCTCTGGACTCACTGCACTGCATCCCCAGTGCTGCCATTGCACTCTCTGGACTCACTGCACTGCATCCCCAGTGGTGCAAGTGCACTCTCTCGAGTCACGGCACTACATCCCCAGTGGTGCCAGTGCACTCACTGGACTCACTGTACTGCATCATCTGTGGTGCCAGTGCACTCTCTGGACTCACTGCAATGCATCCCCATTGGTGCCAGTGCACTCTCTGGACTCACTGCACTACATCCCCAGTGGTGCCAGTGCACTCTCTGGACTCACTGCACTGCATCCCCAGTGGTGCCAGTGCACTCTGTGGACTCACTGCACTGCATCCCCAGTGGTGACAGTGCACTCTCTGGACTCACTGCAGTGCATCCCCAGTGGTGACAGTGCACTCTCTGGACTCACTGCAGTGCATCCCCAGTGGTGCCAGTGCACTCTCTGGACTCACTGCACTGCATCCCCAGTGGTGCCAGTGCAGTCTCTGGAGTAACTGCAGTGCATCCCCAGTGGCGCCAGTGCACTCCTTGGACTCACTGCACTGCAGCCCCATTGGTGCCAGTGCACTCTCTGGACTCACTGCACTGCATCACAGGTGGTGCCAGTGCACTCTCTGGACTCACTGCACTGCATTCCCAGTGGTGCCAGTGCACTCTCTGGACTCACTGCACTGCATCCCCAGTGGTGCCAGTGCACTCTCTGCACTCACTTCTCTGCATTCCCAGTGGTGCCAGTGAAGTCTCTGGACTCACTGCACTGCATCCACAGTGGTGCCAGTGCAATCTCTGGACTCACTGAAGTGCAACACCAGTGGTGCCAGTGCACTCTCTGGACTCACTGCACTGCATCCCCAGTGGTGCCAGTGCACTCTCTGGACTCACTGCACTGCATCCCCAGTGGTGCCAGTGCACTCTCTGGACTCACTGCACTGCATCCCCAGTGGTGCAAGTGCACTCTCTCGAGTCACGGCACTACATCCCCAGTGGTGCCAGTGCACTCACTGGACTCACTGTACTGCATCATCTGTGGTGCCAGTGCACTCTCTGGACTCACTGCAATGCATCCCCATTGGTGCCAGTGCACTCTCTGGACTCACTGCACTACATCCCCAGTGGTGCCAGTGCACTCTCTGGACTCACTGCACTGCATCCCCAGTGGTGCCAGTGCACTCTGTGGACTCACTGCACTGCATCCCCAGTGGTGCCAGTGCAGTCTCTGGAGTAACTGCAGTGCATCCCCAGTGGTGCCAGTGCACTCACTGGACTCACTGCAGTGCATCCCCACTGGTGCCAGTGCACTATCTGGACTCACTGCACTGCATCCCCAGTGGTGCCAGTGCACTCTCTGGACTCACTGCACTGCATCCCCAGTGGTTCCAGCGCACTCTCTGGACTCACTGCACTGCATCCCCAGTGGTGCTAGTGCACTCTGTGGACTCTCTGCACTGCATCCCCAGTGGTGACAGTGCACTCTCTGGACTCACTGAAGTGCATTCTCAGTGGTGCCAGTGCACTCTCTGGACTCACTTCAGTGCATCCCCAGTGGTGCCATTACACTCTCTGGACTCACTGCAGTGCATCCCCAGTGGTGCCATTGCACTCTCTGGACTCACTGCACTGCATCTCCAGTGGTGCCAGTGCACTCTCTGGACTCACTGCACTGCATCCCCAGTGCTGCCAGTGCACTCTCTTGAGTCACTGCACTGCATCCCCTGTGTTGCAAGAGCACTCTCTGGACTCACAGCAGTGCATGCCCAGTGGTGCCAGTGCACTCTCTGGACTCACTGCACTGCAACCCCAGTGGCGCTAGTGCACTGTGTGGACTCACTGTACTACATCCCCAGTGGTGCCAGTGCAATCTCTGGACTCTCTGCAGTGCATCCCCAGTGGTGCCAGTGCACTCTCAGGACTCACTGCACTGCATCCCCAGTGGTGCCAGTGCACTCTCTGGACTCACTGCACTGCATCCCCAGTAGTGACAGTGCACTCTCTGGACTCAATGCAGTGCATCCCCAGTGGTGCCAGTGCACTCTCTGGACTCACTGCACTGCATCCCCAGTGGTGACAGTGCACTCTCTGGACTCACTGCACTGCATCCCCAGTGCTGCCAGTGCACTCACTGGATTCACTGCACTGCATCCCCAGTGGTGCCAGTGCACTCTCTGGACTCACTGCACTGCATCCCCAGTGGTGCCAGTGCACTCTCTGGACTCACTGCAGTGCATCCCCAGTGGTTCCAGTGCAGTCTCTGGAGTAACTGCAGTGCATCCCCACTGGTGGCAAAGCACTCTCTGGACTCACTGCAGTGCATCCCCAGTGGTGCCACTGCACTCTCTGGACTCACTGCAGTGCATCCCCAGTGGTGCCAGTGCACTCTCTGGACTCATTGAAGTGCATTCTCAGTGGTGCCAGTGCACTCTCTGGACTCACTGCAGTGCATCCCCAGTGGTGCCAGTACACTCACTGGACTCACTGCACTGCATCCCCAGTGGTGCCAGTGCACTCTCTGGACTCACTAAACTGCATCCCCAGTGGTGCCACTGCACTCTCTGGACTCACTGCACTGCTTCCCCAGTAGTGACAGTGCACTCTCTGGACTCAATGCAGTGCATCCCCAGTGGTGCCAGTGCACTCTCTGGACTCACTGCACTGCATCCCCAGTGGTGACAGTGCACTCTCTGGACTCACTGCACTGCATCCCCAGTGCTGCCAGTGCACTCACTGGATTCACTGCACTGCATCCCCAGTGGTGCCACTGCACTCTCTGGACTCACTGCACTGCTTCCCCCGTGGTGCCAGTGCACTCACTGGACTCACTGCAGTGCATCCCCACTGGTGCCAGTGCACTCTCTGGGCTCACTGCAGTGCATCCCCAGTGGTGCCAGTGCACTCTCTGGACTCACTGCACTGCATCCCCATTGGTGCCAGTGCGCTCTCTGGAGTCACAGCACTGCATCCCCAGTGGTGCCAGTGCAATCTCTGGACTCACTGCACTGCATCCCCAGTGGTGCCAGTGCACTCTCTGGACTCACTGCAGTGCATCCCCGGTGGTGCCAGTGCAGTCTCTGGAGTAACTGCACTGCATCCCCACTGGTGCCAAAGCACTCTCTGGACTCACTGCACTGCATCCCCAGTGGTGCCAGTGCACTCTCTGGACTCACTGCACTGCATGCCCAGTGGTGCCAGTGCACTCTCTGGACTCACTGTACTGCATACCCACTGGTGCCAGTGCACTCTGTGGACTCACTGTACTGCATCCCCAGTGGTGCCAGTGCACTCTCTGGACTCACTGCAGTGCATCCCCAGTGGTGCCAGTGCACTCTCTGGACTCACTGCACTGCATCCCCAGTGGTGCCAGTGCACTCTCTGGACTCACTGCAGTGCATCCCCAGTGGCGCCAGTGCACTCTCTGGACTCACTGCACTGCATCCCCAGTGGTGCCAGTGCACTCTCTGGACTCACTGCACTGCATCCCCAGTGGTGCCAGTGCACTCTCTGGACTCACTGCAGGGCATCCCCAGTGGTGCCAGTGCACTGTCTGGACTCACTGCAGTGCATCCCCAGTGGTGCCAGTGCACTCTCTGGACTCACTGTACTGCACCCCCAGTGGTGCCAGTGCACTCACTGGACTGACTGCACTGCATCCCCAGTGGTGCCAGTGCACTCTCTGGACTCACTGCACTGCATCCCCACTGGTGCCAGTGTACTCTCTGGACTCACTGCACTGCATCCCCAGTGGTGCCAGTGCACTCACTGGACTCACTGGACACATCCCCAGTGGTGCCAGTGCACTCTCTGGACTCACTGCAGTGCATCCCCAGTGGTGCCAGTGCACTCTCTGGACTCACTGCACTGCATCCCCACTGGTGCCAGTGTACTCTCTGGACTCACTGCAGTGCATCCCCAGTGGTGCCAGTGCACTCTCTGGACTCACTGCACTGCATCCCCACTGGTGCCAGTGCACTCTCTGGACTCACTGAAGTGCATCCCCAGTTGTGCCAGTGCACTCTCTGGACTCAATGCACTGCATCCCCAGTGGTGCCAGTGCACTCTCTGGACTCACTGCACTGCTTCCCCAGTGGTGCCAGTGCACTCTCTGCACTCACTTCTCTGCATTCCCAGTGGTGCCAGTGAAGTCTCTGGACTCACTGCACTGCATCCCCAGTGGTGCCAGTGCAATCTCTGGACTCACTGCAGTGCATCACCAGTGGTGCCAGTGCACTCTCTGGACTCACTGCACTGCATCCCCAGTGGTGCCAGTGCACTCTCTGGACTCACTGCAGTGCATCCCCAGTGGTGCCAGTGCACTCTCTGGACTCACTGCACTGCATCCCCAGTGGTGCAAGTGCACTCTCTCGAGTCACTGCACTACATCCCCAGTGGTGCCAGTGCACTCACTGGACTCACTGTACTGCATCATCTGTGGTGCCAGTGCACTCTCTGGACTCACTGCAATGCATCCCCAGTGGTGCCAGTACACTCTCTGGACTCACTGCACTGCATCCCCAGTGGTGCCAGTGCACTCTCTGGACTCACTGCACTGTATCCCCAGTGGTGCCAGTGCACTCACTGGATTCACTGCAGTGCATCCCCAGTGGTGCCAGTGCACTCTCTGGACTCACTGCACTGCATCCCCAGTGGTGCCAGTGCACTCTGTGGACTCACTGCACTGCATCTCCAGTGGTGCCAGTGCACTCTCTGGACTCACTGCACTGCATCCCCAGTGCTGCCAGTGCACTCTCTGGACTCACTGCACTGCATCCCCAGTGGTGCCAGTGCAGTCTCTGGAGTAACTGCAGTGCATCCCCACTGGTGCCAAAGCACTCTCTGGACTCCCGGCACCGCATCCCCAGTGGTGCCAGTGCACTCTCTGGACTCACTGCACTGCATCCCCAGTGGTGCCAGTGCACTCTCTGGAGTCAAAGCACTGCATCCCCAGTGGTGCCAGTGCACTCTCTGGACTCACTGAAGTGCATCCCCAGTGGTGCCAGTGCACTCTCTGGACTCACTGAAGTGCATTCTCAGTGGTGCCAGTGCACTCTCTGGACTCACTGCAGTGCATCCCCAGTGGTGCCAGTACACTCACTGGACTCACTGCACTGCATCCCCAGTGGTGCCAGTGCACTCTCTGGACTCACTAAACTGCATCACCAGTGGTGCCTCTGCACTCTCTGGACTCACTGCACTGCTTCCCCAGTGGTGCCAGTGCACTCACTGGACTCACTGCAGTGCATCCCCACTGGTGCCAGTGCACTCTCTGGGCTCACTGCAGTGCATCACCAGTGGTGCCAGTGCACTCTCTGGACTCACTGCACTTCATCCCCAGTGGTGCCTGTGCGCTCTCTGGAGTCACAGCACTGCATCCCCAGTGGTGCCTGTGCAATCTCTGGACTCACTGCACTGCATCCCCAGTGGTGCCAGTGCACTCTCTGGACTCACTGAAGTGCATTCTCAGTGGTGCCAGTGCACTCTGTGGACTCACTGCACTGCATCCCCAGTGGTGCCACTGCACTCTCTGGACTCACTGAACTGCATCCCCAGTGGTGCCAGTGCACTCTCTGGACTCACTGCACTGCATCACCTGTGGTGCCATTGCACTCTCTGGACTCACTGCACTGCATCTCCAGTGGTGCCAGTGCACTCTCTGGACTCACTGCACTGCATCCCCAGTGCTGCCAGTGCACTCTCTTGAGTCACTGCACTGCATCCCCACTGGTGCCAGTGCACTCACTGGACTCACTGCAGTGCATCCCCATTGGTGCCAGTGCACTCTCTGGACTCACTGCACTGCATCCCCAGTGGTGCCAGTGCACTCTCTGGACTCACTGCTGTGCATCCCCAGTGGTTCCAGCGCACTCTCTGGACTCACTGCACTGTATCCCCAGTGGTGCCAGTACACTCTCTGGACTCACTGCAGTGCATCCCCAGTGGTGCCAGTGCACTCTCTGGACTCACTGCAGTGCATCCCCAGTGCAGCCAGTGCACTCTCTGGACTCACTGCAGTGCATCCGCAGTGGTGCCATTGCACTCTCTGGACTCACTGCACTGCATCTCCAGTGGTGCCAGTGCACTCTCTGGACTCACTGCACTGCATCCCCAGTGCTGCCAGTGCACTCTCTTGAGTCACTGCACTGCATCCCCTGTGGTGCAAGAGCACTCTCTGGACTCACAGCAGTGCATCACCAGTGGTGCCAGTGCACTCTCTGGACTCACTGCACTGCATCCCCAGTGGTGCCAGTGCACTCTCTGGACTCACTGAAGTGCATCCCCAGTGGTGCCAGTGCAATCTCTGGACTCACTTCACTGCATCCTCACCGGTGCCAGTGCACTCTCTGGACTCACTGAAGTGCATTCTCAGTGGTGCCAGTGCACTCTCTGGACTCACTGCACTGCATCCCCAGTGGTGCCAGTGCACTCTCTGGACTCACTGCACTGCATCCCCAGTGGTTCCAGTGCACTCTCTGGACTCACTGCACTGCATCCCCAGTGCTGCCAGTGCACTCTCTGGACTCACTGCACTGCATCCCTAGTGGTGCCACTGCACTCTCTGGACTCACTGCACTGCATCCCCAGTGGTGCCAGTGCACTCTCTGGACTCACTGCACTGCATCCCCAGTGGTGCCAGTGCACTCACTGGACTCACTGCAGTGCATCCCCACTGTTGCCAGTGCACTCTGTGGACTCACTGCAGTGCATCCCCAGTGGTGCCAGTGCACTCTCTGGACTCACTGAAGTGCATTCTCAGTGGTGCCAGTGCACTCTCTGGACTCACTTCAGTGCATCCCCAGTGCAGCCAGTGCACTCTCTGGACTCACTGCAGTGCATCCGCAGTGGTGCCATTGCACTCTCCGGACTCACTGCACTGCATCTCCAGTGGTGCCAGTGCACTCTCTGGACTCACTGCACTGCATCCCCAGTGCTGCCAGTGCACTCTCTGGACTCACTGCACTGCTTCCCCAGTGGTGCCAGTGCACTCACTGGACTCACTGCAGTGCATCACCAGTGGTGCCAGTGCACTCTCTGGACTCACTGCACTTCATCCCCAGTGGTGCCTGTGCGCTCTCTGGAGTCACAGCACTGCATCCCCAGTGGTGCCTGTGCAATCTCTGGACTCACTGCACTGCATCCCCAGTGGTGCCAGTGCACTCTCTGGACTCACTGAAGTGCACTCTCAGTGGTGCCAGTGCACTCTGTGGACTCACTGCACTGCATCCCCAGTGGTGCCAGTGCACTCTCTGGACTCACTGAACTGCATCCCCAGTGGTGCCAGTGCACTCTCTGGACTCACTGCACTGCATCCCCAGTGCTGCCAGTGCACTCTCTGGACTCACTGCACTGCATCCCTAGTGGTGCCACTGCACTCTCTGGACTCACTGCACTGCTTCCCCAGTGGTGCCAGTGCACTCTCTGGACTCACTGCACTGCATCCCCACTGGTGCCAGTGCACTCACTGGACTCACTGCAGTGCATCCCCATTGGTGCCAGTGCACTCTCTGGACTCACTGCACTGCATCCCCAGTGGTGCCAGTGCACTCTCTGGACTCACTGCTGTGCATCCCCAGTGGTTCCAGCGCACTCTCTGGACTCACTGCACTGTATCCCCAGTGGTGCCAGTACACTCTCTGGACTCACTGCAGTGCATCCCCAGTGGTGCCAGTGCACTCTCTGGACTCACTGCACTGCATCCCCAGTGCAGCCAGTGCACTCTCTGGACTCACTGCAGTGCATCCGCAGTGGTGCCATTGCACTCTCTGGACTCACTGCACTGCATCTCCAGTGGTGCCAGTGCACTCTCTGGACTCACTGCACTGCATCCCCAGTGCTGCCAGTGCACTCTCTTGAGTCACTGCACTGCATCCCCTGTGGTGCAAGAGCACTCTCTGGACTCACAGCAGTGCATCACCAGTGGTGCCAGTGCACTCTCTGGACTCACTGCACTGCATCCCCAGTGGTGCCAGTGCACTCTCTGGACTCACTGAAGTGCATCCCCAGTGGTGCCAGTGCAATCTCTGGACTCACTTCACTGCATCCTCACCGGTGCCAGTGCACTCTCTGGACTCACTGAAGTGCATTCTCAGTGGTGCCAGTGCACTCTCTGGACTCACTGCACTGCATCCCCAGTGGTGCCAGTGCACTCTCTGGACTCACTGAACTGCATCCCCAGTGGTGCCAGTGCACTCTCTGGACTCACTGCACTGCATCCCCAGTGCTGCCAGTGCACTCTCTGGACTCACTGCACTGCATCCCTAGTGGTGCCACTGCACTCTCTGGACTCACTGCACTGCATCCCCAGTGGTGCCAGTGCACTCTCTGGACTCACTGCACTGCATCCCCAGTGGTGCCAGTGCACTCACTGGACTCACTGCAGTGCATCCCCACTGTTGCCAGTGCACTCTGTGGACTCACTGCAGTGCATCCCCAGTGGTGCCAGTGCACTCTCTGGACTCACTGAAGTGCATTCTCAGTGGTGCCAGTGCACTCTCTGGACTCACTTCAGTGCATCACCAGTGCAGCCAGTGCACTCTCTGGACTCACTGCAGTGCATCCCCAGTGGTGCCATTGCACTCTCTGGACTCACTGCACTGCATCTCCAGTGGTGCCAGTGCACTCTCTGGACTCACTGCACTGCATCCCCAGTGCTGCCAGTGCACTCTCTTGAGTCACTGCACTGCATCCCCTGTGGTGCCAGTGCACTCTCTGGACTCACTGAAGTGCATTCTCAGTGGTGCCAGTGCACTCTCTGGACTCACTGCACTGCATCTCCAGTGGTGCCAGTGCACTCTCTGGACTCACTGCAGTGCATCCCCACTGGTGCCAGTGCACTCTGTGGACTCACTGCACTGCATCCCCAGTGGTGCCAGTGCACTCTCTGGACTCACTGAAGTGCATTCTCAGTGGTGCCAGTGCACTCTCTGGACTCACTGCACTGCATCTCCAGTGGTGCCAGTGCACTCTCTGGACTCACTGCACTGCATCCCCAGTGCTGCCAGTGCACTCTCTGGACTCACTGCACTGCATCCCCAGTGGTGCCAGTGCACTCACTGGACTCACTGCAGTGCATCCCCACTGGTGCCAGTGCACTCTGTGGACTCACTGCAGTGCATCCCCAGTGGTGCCAGTGCACTCTCTGGACTCACTGAAGTGCATTCTCAGTGGTGCCAGTGCACTCTCTGGACTCACTTCAGTGCATCCCCAGTGCAGCCAGTGCACTCTCTGGACTCACTGCAGTGCATCCGCAGTGGTGCCATTGCACTCTCTGGACTCACTGCACTGCATCTCCAGTGGTGCCAGTGCACTCTCTGGACTCACTGCACTGCATCCCCAGTGCTGCCAGTGCACTCTCTTGAGTCACTGCACTGCATCACCTGTGGTGCCAGTGCACTCTCTGGACTCACTGCAGTGCATCCGCAGTGGTGCCATTGCACTCTCTGGACTCACTGCACTGCATCTCCAGTGGTGCCAGTGCACTCTCTGGACTCACTGCACTGCATCCCCACTGGTGCCAGTGCACTCTCTGGACTCACTGCACTGCATCCCCAGTGGTGCCAGTGCACTCTCTGGACTCACTGAAGTGCATTCTCAGTGGTGCCAGTGCACTCTCTGGACTCACTGCACTGCATCCCCAGTGCTGCCAGTGCACTCTCTGGACTCACTGCACTGCATCCCTAGTGGTGCCACTGCACTCTCTGGACTCACTGCACTGCATCCCCAGTGGTGCCAGTGCACTCTCTGGACTCACTGCACTGCATCCCCAGTGGTGCCAGTGCACTCTCTGGACTCACTGCAGTGCATCCCCACTGGTGCCAGTGCACTCACTGGACTCACTGCAGTGCATCCCCACTGGTGCCAGTACACTCTCTGGACTCACTGCAGTGCATCCCCAGTGGTGCCAGTGCACTCTCTGGACTCACTGCAGTGCATCCCCAGTGCAGCCAGTGCACTCTCTGGACTCACTGCAGTGCATCCGCAGTGGTGCCATTGCACTCTCTGGACTCACTGCACTGCATCTCCAGTGGTGCCAGTGCACTCTCTGGACTCACTGCAGTGCATCCCCAGTGCTGCCAGTGCACTCTCTGGACTCACTGCACTGCATCCCCAGTGGTGCCAGTGCACTCTCTGGACTCACTAAACTGCATCACCAGTGGTGCCTCTGCACTCTCTGGACTCACTGCACTGCTTCCCCAGTGGTGCCAGTGCACTCACTGGACTCACTGCAGTGCATCCCCACTGGTGCCAGTGCACTCTCTGGACTCACTGCACTGCATCCCCAGTGCTGCCAGTGCACTCTCTTGAGTCACTGCACTGCATCCCCTGTGGTGCAAGAGCACTCTCTGGACTCACAGCAGTGCATCACCAGTGGTGCCAGTGCACTCTCTGGACTCACTGCACTGCATCCCCAGTGGTGCCAGTGCACTCTCTGGACTCACTGCACTGCATCCCCAGTGGTGCTAGTGCACTGTGTGGACTCACTCTACTGCATCCCCAGTGGTGCCAGTGCAATCTCTGGACTCACTGCAGTGCATCCCCAGTGGTGCCAGTGCACTCTCAGGACTCACTGCACTGCATCCCCAGTGGGGCCAGTGCACTCTCTGGACTCACTGCACTGCATCCCCAGTAGTGACAGTGCACTCTCTGGACTCACTGCAGTGCATCCCCAGTGGTGCCAGTGCACTCTCTGGACTCACTGCACTGCATCCCCAGTAGTGCCAGTGCACTCTCTGGACTCACTGCACTGCATCCCCAGTGGTGCCAGTGCACTCTCTGGACTCACTAAACTGCATCACCAGTGGTGCCTCTGCACTCTCTGGACTCACTGCACTGCTTCCCCAGTGGTGCCAGTGCACTCACTGGACTCACTGCAGTGCATCCCCACTGGTGCCAGTGCACTCTCTGGGCTCACTGCAGTGCATCCCCAGTGGTGCCAGTGCACTCTCTGGACTCACTGCACTGCATCCCCAGTGGTGCCTGTGCGCTCTCTGGAGTCACTGCAGTGCATTCGCAGTGGTGCCATTGCAATCTCTGGACTCACTGCACTGCATCCCCAGTGGTGCCAGTGCACTCTCTGGACTCACTGAAGTGCATTCTCAGTGGTGCCAGTGCACTCTCTGGACTTCTTGCACTGCATCACCAGTGGTGCCAGTGCACTCTCTGGACTCACTGAACTGCATCCCCAGTGGTGCCAGTGCACTCTCTGGACTCACTGCACTGCATCCCCAGTGGTGCCAGTGCACTCACTGGACTCACTGCAGTGCATCCCCACTGGTGCCAGTGCACTCTCTGGACTCACTGCACTGCATCCCCAGTGGTGCCAGCGCACTCTCTGGACTCACTGCACTGCATCCCCAGTGGTGCTAGTGCACTCTGTGGACTCACTGCAGTGCATCCCCAGTGGTGCCAGTGCACTCTCTGGACTCACTGAAGTGCATTCTCAGTGGTGCCAGTGCACTCTCTGGACTCACTTCAGTGCATCCCCAGAGGTGCCAGTACACTCTCTGGACTCACTGCAGTGCATCCCCAGTGGTGCCAGTGCACTCTCTGGACTCACTGCAGTGCATCCCCAGTGCAGCCAGTGCACTCTCTGGACTCACTGCAGTGCATCCGCAGTGGTGCCATTGCACTCTCTGGACTCACTGCACTGCATCTCCAGTGGTGCCAGTGCAGTCTCTGGACTCACTGCACTGCATCCCCAGTGCTGCCAGTGCACTCTCTTGAGTCACTGCACTGCATCCCCTGTGGTGCAAGAGCACTCTCTGGGCTCACTGCAGTGCATCCCCAGTGGTGCCAGTGCACTCTCTGGACTCACTGCACTGCATCCCCAGTGGTGCCAGTGCGCTCTCTGGAGTCACAGCACTGCATCCCCAGTGGTGCCAGTGCAATCTCTGGACTCACTGAAGTGCATCCCCAGTGGTGCCAGTGCACTCTCTGGACTCACTGCACTGCATCCCCGGTGGTGCCAGTGCAGTCTCTGGAGTAACTGCACTGCATCCCCACTGGTGCCAAAGCACTCTCTGGACTCCCAGCACCGCATCCCCAGTGGTGCCAGTGCACTCTCTGGACTCACTGCACTGCATCACCAGTGGTGCCACTGCACTCTCTGGACTCACTGCACTGCTTCCCCAGTGGTGCCAGTGCACTCACTGGACTGACTGCAGTGCATCCCCACTGGTGCCAGTGCACTCTCTGGGCTCACTGCAGTGCATCCCCAGTGGTGCCAGTGCACTCTCTGGACTCACTGCACTGCATCCCCAGTGGTGCCTGTGCGCTCTCTGGAGTCACAGCACTGCATTCTCAGTGGTGCCAGTGCACTCTCTGGACTCACTGCTCAGCATCCCCAGTGGTGCCAGTGCACTCTCTGGACTCACTGAACTGCATCCCCAGTGGTGCCAGTGCACTCTCTGGACTCACTGCACTGCATCCCCAGTGGTGCCAGTGCACTCTCTGGACTCACTGCACTGCATCCCCAGTGGTGCCACTGCACTCTCTGGACTCACTGCACTGCATCCCCAGTGGAGCCAGTGCACTCTCTGCACTCACTGCACTGCATTCCCAGTAGTGCTAGTGCACTCTGTGGACTCACTGCAGTTCATCCCCAGTGGTGCCAGTGCACTCTCTGGACTCACTGAAGTGCATCCCCAGTTGTGCCAGTGCACTCTCTGGACTCAATGCACTGCATCCCCTGTGCAGCCAGTGCACTCTCTGGACTCACTGCACTGCATCCCCAGTGGTGCCAGTGCACTCTCTGGACTCACTGCACTGCATCTCCAGTGGTGCCAGTGCACTCTCTGGACTCACTGCACTGCATCCCCAGTGCTGCCAGTGCACTCTCTGGACTCACTGCACTGCATCCGCAGTGGTGCTAGTGCACTGTGTGGACTCACTGTACTGCATCCCCAGTGGTGCCAGTGCAATCTCTGGACTCACTGCAGTGCATCCCCATTGGTGCCAGTGCACTCTCAGGACTCACTGCACTGCATCCCCAGTGGGGCCAGTGCACTCTCTGGACTCACTGCACTGCATCCCCAGTGCTGCCAGTGCACTCTCTGGACTCACTGCAGTGCATCCCGAGTGGTGCCAGTGCACTCTCTGGACTCACTGCACTGCATCCCCAGTAGTGCCGGTGCACTCTCTGGACTCACTGCACTGCATCCCCAGTGTTGCCAGTGCACTCACTGGATTCACTGCACTGCATCCCCAGTGGTGCCAGTGCACTCTCTGGACTCACTGCACTGCATCCCCAGTGGTGCCAGTGCACTCTCTGGACTCACTGCAGTGCATCCCCACTGGTGCCAGTGCATTCTCTGGACTCAATGCAGTGCATCCCCAGTGGTGCCAGTGCACTCTCTGGACTCACTGCAGTGCATCCCCACTGGTGCCAAAGCACTCTCTGGACTCACTGCACTGCATCCCCAGTGGTGCCACTGCACTCTCTGGACTCACTGCAGTGCATCCACAGTGGTGCCAGTGCACTCTCTGGACTCATTGAAATGCATTCTCAGTGGTGCCAGTGCACTCTCTGGACTCACTGCAGTGCATCCCCATTGGTGCCAGTACACTCACTGGACTCACTGCAGTGCATCCCCAGTGGTGCCAGTGCACTCTCTGGACTCACTGCACTGCATCCCCAGTGGTGCCACTGCACTCTCTGGACTCACTGCACTGCTTCCCCAGTGGTGCCAGTGCACTCACTGGACTAACTGCAGTGCATCCCCACTGGTGCGAGTGCACTCTCTGGGCTCACTGCAGTGCATCCCCAGTGGTGCCAGTGCACTCTCTGGACTCACTGCACTGGATCCCCAGTGGTGCCAGTGCGCTCTCTGGAGTCACAGCACTGCATCCCCAGTGGTGCCAGTGCAATCTCTGGACTCACTGCACTGCATCCCCAGTGGTGCCAGTGCAGTCTCTGGACTCACTGCACTGCATCCCCGGTGGTGCCAGTGCAGTCTCTGGAGTAACTGCACTGCATTCCCACTGGTGCCAAAGCACTATCTGGACTCCCGGCACCGCATCCCCAGTGGTGCCAGTGCACTCTCTGGACTCACTGCACTGCATCACCAGTGGTGCCAGTGCACTCTCTGGACTCACTGCACTGCTTCCCCAATGGTGCCAGTGCACTCACTGGACTGACTGCAGTGCATCCCCACTGGTGCCAGTGCACTCTCTGGGCTCACTGCAGTGCATCCCCAGTGGTGCCAGTGCACTCTCTGGACTCACTGCACTGCATCCCCAGTGGTGCCTGTGCGCTCTCTGGAGTCACAGCACTGCATTCTCAGTGGTGCCAGTGCACTCTCTGGACTCACTGCACTGCATCCCCAGTGGTGACAGTGCACTCTCTGCACTCACTTCACTGCATCCCCAGTGGTGCCAGTGCACTCTCTGCACTCACTTCACTGCATCCCCAGTGGTGCCAGTGCACTCTCTGGACTCACTGCACTGCTTCCCCAGTGGTGCCAGTGCACTCTCTGGAGTCACTGCACTGCATCCCCAGTGGTGCCAGTGCACTCTCTGGACTCACTGCACTGCATCCCCAGTGGTTCCAGCGCACTCTCTGGACTCACTGCACTTCATCCCCACTGGTGCCAGTGCACTCTCTGGGCTCACTGCAGTGCATCCCCAGTGGTGCCAGTGCACTCTCTGGACTCACTGCACTGCATCCCCAGTGGCGCCAGTGCACTCTCTGGACTCACTGCAGTGCATCCCCAGTGGTGCCAGTGCACTCTCTGGACACACTGCACTGCATCCCCAGTGGTGCCAGTGCACTCTCTGGACTCACTGCACTGCATCCCCGGTGGTGACAGTGCAGTCTCTGGAGTAACTGCACTGCATCCCCACAGGTGCCAAAGCACTCTCTGGACTCCCGGCACCGCATCCCCAGTGGTGCCAGTGCACTCTCTGGACTCACTGCACTGCATCACCAGTGGTGCCAGTGCACTCTCTGGACTCACTGCACTGCTTCCCCAGTGGTGCCAGTGCACTCACTGGACTGACTGCAGTGCATCCCCACTGGTGCCAGTGCACTCTCTGGGCTCACTGCAGTGCATCCCCAGTGGTGCCAGTGAGCTCTCTGGACTCACTGCACTGCATCCCCAGTGGTGCCTGTGCGCTCTCTGGAGTCACAGCACTGAATTCTCAGTGGTGCCAGTGCACTCTCTGGACTCACTGCAGTGCATCCCCAGTGGTGCCAGTGCACTCTCTGGACTCACTGAACTGCATCCCCAGTGGTGATAGTGCACTGTGTGGACTCACTGTACTGCATTCCCAGTGGTGCCAGTGCAATCTCTGGACTCACTGCACTGCATCCCCAGTGGTGCCAGTGCACTCTCTGGACTCACTGAAGTGCATTATCAGTGGTGCCAGTGCACTCTCTGGACTCACTGCACTGCATCCCCAGTAGTGACAGTGAACTCTCTGGACTCACTGCAGTGCATCCCCAGTGGGGCCAGTGCACTCTCTGGACTCACTGCGCTGCATCCCCAGTGGTGTCAGTGCACTCTCTGGACTCACTGCACTGCATCGCCAGGGCACTCTCTGGACTAACTGCAGGGCATCCCCGGTGGAGCCAGTGTACTCTCAGGACTTACTGCAGTGCATCCCCAGTGGTGCCAGTGCACTCTCTGGACTCACTGCATTGCATCCCCAGTGGTGCCAGTGCACTCTCTGGACTCACTGCACTGCATCCCCCGTGGTGCAAGTGCACTCTCTGGACTCACTGGAGTGCATCACCTGTGGTGCCAGTGCACTCTCTGGACTCACTGCACTGCATCCCCAGTGCTGCCAGTGCACTCTCTGGACTCACTGCACTGCATACCCAGTGGTGCCAGTGCACTCTCTGGACTCACCGCACTGCACCCTGAGTGGTGCCAGTGCACTCTCTGGACTCTCTGCACCGCATCCCCAGTGGTGCCAGTGCACTCTCTAGAGTCACTGCGCTGCATCCCCAGTGGTGCCAGTGCACTCTCTGGACTCACTGTACTGCATCCCCAGTGGTTCCAAAGCACTCTCTGGACTCCCGCCACCGCATCCCCAGTGGTTCCAGTGCACTCTCTGGACTCACTGCACTGCATCCCCAGTGGTGCCAGTGCACTCTCTGGACTCACTGCACCGCATCCCCAGTGGTGCCAGTGCACTCACTGGACTCACTGCAGTGCATCCCCAGTCGTGCCAGTGCGCTCTCTGGACTCACTGCACTGCATCCCCAGTGGTGCCAGTGCACTCTCTGGACTCACTGCACTGCATCCCCAGTGGTGCCAGTGCACTCTCTGGACTCACTGCACTGCATCCCCTGTGCTGCATGTGCTCTCTCTGGACTCACTGCACTACATCCACAGTGGTGCCAGTGCACTCTCTGGACTCACTGCAGTGCATCACCAGTGGTGTCAGTACACTCTCTGGACACACTGAAGTGCATTCTCAGTGGTGCCAGTGCACTCTCTGGACTCACTGCGCTGCATCCCCAGTGGTGCCAGTACACTCACTGGACTCACTGCACTGTATCCCCAGTGATGCCTGTGCACACTCTGGACTCACTGCACTACTGCAGCCGCGGCAGTCGCTCCAGCCGCGGTAGCCCTCCAGCCTCGGCAGCCGCGGCAGCCGCGGCAGCCGCTCCAAACGCGGCAGGCGCTCCAACCGCGGCAACCGCTCCAGCCCTGGCAGCCGCTCCACTCGGTAGCGGCTGGAGCGGCTGCCGCGGCTAGAGCGGCTGGAGCGGCTGCCGCGGCTGGAGCTCCTGCCGCGTTTGGAGCGGTTAACGCGGCTGGAGCGGCTGGAGCGGCTGCCGCGGCTGGAGCGGCTGCCGCGGCTGGAGGGGCTAACGCGGCTGGAGAGGCTGACGCGTTTGAAGCGTCTAGGGCGTCTGCCGCGGCTGGAGGGGCTACCGCGGCTGGAGCGGTTGACGCGGCTGGAGCGGAAACCGAGGCTGGAGCGCCACTCTCTGGACTCACTGCACTGCATCACCAGTGGTGCCAGTGCACTCACTGGACTCACTGCACTGCATCACCAGTGGTGCCAGTGCACTCTCTGGACTCACTGCAGTGCATCCCCAGTGGTGCCAGTGCACTCTGTGGACTCACTGCAGTGCATCCCCAGTGGTGCCAGTGCAATCTCTGGACTCACTGCAGTGTATCCCCCGTGGTGCAAGTGCACTCTCTGGACTCACTGGAGTGCATCACCTGTGGTGCCAGTGCACTCTCTGGACTCACTGCACTGCATCCCTAGTGGTGCCAGTGCACTCTCTGGACTCACTGCACTGCATCCCCTGTGCTGCATGTGCTCTCTCTGGACTCACTGCACTACATCCACAGTGGTGCCAGTGCACTCTCTGGACTCACTGCAGTGCATCACCAGTGGTGCCAGTACACTCTCTGGACACACTGAAGTGCATTCTCAGTGGTGCCAGTGCACTCTCTGGACTCACTGCGCTGCATCCCCAGTGGTGCCAGTACACTCACTGGACTCACTGCACTGCATCCCTCGTGGTGCCAGGGCACTCTCTGCAGACACTGCAGTGCATCCCCAAAGGTGACAGTGCACTCTCTGGACTCACTGCACTGTATCCCCAGTGATGCCTGTGCACACTCTGGACTCACTGCACTACTGCAGCCGCGGCAGTCGCTCCAGCCGCGGTAGCCCTCCAGCCTCGGCAGCCGCGGCAGCCGCGGCAGCCGCTCCAGCCGCGGCAGCCGCTCCGTCCGCGGCATACGCGGCAGACTCTCCAACCGCGGCAGGCGCACCAGCCGCGGAAGCCGCGGCAGCCGCTCCAAACGCGGCAGGCGCTCCAACCGCGGCAACCGCTCCAGCCCTGGCAGCCGCTCCACTCGGTAGCGGCTGGAGCGGCTGCCGCGGCTAGAGCGGCTGGAGCGGCTGCCGCGGCTGGAGCTCCTGCCGCGTTTGGAGCGGTTAACGCGGCTGGAGCGGCTGGAGCGGCTGCCGCGGCTGGAGCGGCTGCCGCGGCTGGAGGGGCTAACGCGGCTGGAGAGGCTGACGCGTTTGAAGCGTCTAGAGCGTCTGCCGCGGCTGGAGGGGCTACCGCGGCTGGAGCGGTTGACGCGGCTGGAGCGGAAACCGAGGCTGGAGCGCCACTCTCTGGACTCACTGCAGTGCATCCACAGTGGTGCCAGTGCACTCTCTGGACTCACTGCAGTGCATCCCCAGTGGTGCCAGTGCACTCTGTGGACTCACTGCAGTGCATCCCCAGTGGTGCCAGTGAACTCTCTGGACTCACTGCACTGCATCCCCAGTCCTGCCAGTGCACTCTCTGGACTCACTGCACTGCATCCCCAGTCCTGCCAGTGCGCTCTCTGGACTCACTGCAGTGTATCCCCCGTGGTGCAAGTGCACTCTCTGGACTCACTGGAGTGCATCACCTGTGGTGCCAGTGCACTCTCTGGACTCACTGCACTGCATCCCCAGTGCTGCCAGTGCACTCTCTGGACTCACTGCACTGCATCCCCAGTGGTGCCAGTGCACTCTCTGGACTCACTGCAGGGCATCCCCAGTGGTGCCAGTGAACTCTCTGGACTCACTGCACTGCATCCCCAGTCCTGCCAGTGCACTCTCTGGACTCACTGCACTGCATCCCCAGTGGTGCCAGTACACTCACTGGACTGACTGAAGTGCATCCCCAGTGGTATCAGTGCACTCTCTGGACTCACAGCAGTGCATCCCCAGTGGTGCCAGTGCACTCCCTGGACTCACTGCACTGCTACAGCCGCGGCAGCCGCTCCAGCCGCGGTAGCCCTCCAGCCGTGGCAGCCGCTCCACTCGGTAGCGGCTGGAGCGGCTGCCGCGGCTGGAGCGGCTGGAGCGTCTGCCGCGGCTGGAGCGGCTGGAGCGGATGCCGCGGCTGGAGCGTCTACCGCGGCTGGAGGGGCTACCGCGGGGTTGACTCGGCTGGAGCGGATGCCGGGGCTGGAGCGGCACTCTCTGGACTCACTGAAATGCATTCTCAGTGGTGCCAGTGCACTCTCTGGACTCACTGCTCTGCATCCCCAGTGGTGCTAGTGCACTCTGGACTCACTGCAGTGCATCCCCAGTGGTGCCATTGCACTCTCTGGACTCACTGCACCGCATTCCCACTGGTGTCAGTGCACTCTGTGGACTCACTGCACTGCATCCCCAGTGGTGCCAAAGCACTCTCTGGACTCCAGGCACCGCATCCCCAGTGGTGTCAGTGCACTCTCTGGACTCCCGGCACCGTATCCCCAGTGGTGCCAGTGCAGTCTCTGGACTCACGGCACTGCATCCCCAGTGGTGCCAGTGCACTCTTTGGACTAACTGCAGTGCATTCCCAGTGTTGCCGGGGCACTCTCTGGACTCACAGCACTGCATGCCCAGTGGTGCCAGTGCACTCTCTGGACTCACTGCATTGCATCCCCAGTGGTGCCAGTGCACTCTCTGGACTCACTGCACTGCATCCCCAGTGGTGCCAGTGCACTCTCTGGACTCACTGCACTGCATCCCCAATGGTGCCAGTGCACTCTCTTTACTCACTGCACTGCATCCCCAAGGTGCCAGTGCACTCTCTGGACTCACTGCACTGCTCCAGCCGCGGCAGCCTCTCCAGCCGCACCAGCCGCGGCATCCGCTCCAGCCTCGGCATCCGCTCCAGCCGCGTTAACCGCTCCAGCCGCGGTAGCTCCTCCAGCCGCGCCAGCCGCTCCAGCCGCGGCAGCCGCTCCAGCCGCTCCAGCCGCGGCATCCGCTCCAGCCGCTCCAGCCGCGGCAGCCGCTCCAACAGCGGCAGCCGCTCCAGCCGCTCCAGCCGCGGCAGCCGCTCCAGCCGCTAACGAGTGGAGCGGCTGCCACGGCTGGAGGGCGACCGCGGCTGGAGCGGCTGCCGCGGCTGGAGCAGTGCAGTGAGTCCAGGGAGTGCAAAGGCACCAGTGGGGATGGAGTGCAGTGAGTCCAAAGACTTCACTGTCACCACTGGGAATGCAGTGCAGTGAGTCCAGAGAGTGCACTGGCACCACTGGCGATGCATTGAAGTGAGTGCAGAGAGTGCAATGGCACTACTGGGGATGCACTGCAGTGAGTCCAGAGAGTGCACTGGCACCACTGGGGATGCAGTGCGGTGAGTCCAGAGAGTGCACTGGCACCACTGGGGATGCACTACAGTGAGTCCAGGGATAGCAGTGGCACCACTGGGGATGCACTGCAGTGAGTCCAGAGAGTGCACTGGCACCACTGGGGATGCCCTGCAGTGAGTCCAGAGAGTGCACTGGCACCACTGGGGATGCAGTGCAGTGAGTCCAGAGAGTGCACTGGCACCACTGGGGATGCAGTGCAGTGAGTCCAGAGAGTGCACTGGCACCACTGAGAATGCACTTCAGTGAGTCCAGAGAGTGCACTGGCACCACTGGGGATGCAGTGCAGTGAGTCAAGAGAGTGCACTGGCAGGACAGGGGATGCAGTGCAGTGAGTCCAGAGAGTGCACTGGCACCACTGGGGATGCAGTGCAGTGAGTCAAGAGAGTGCACTGGCAGGACTGGGGATGCAGTGCAGTGTGTCCAGATAGTGCACTGGCACCACTGGGGATTCCCTGCAGTGAGTCCAGAGAGCGCACTGGCACCACTGGGGATGCAGTGCAGTGAGTCCAGAGAGTGCACTGGCAGCACTGGGGATGCAGTGCAGTGAGTCCAGAGAGTGCACTGGCACCACAGGTGATGCACTCCAGTGAGTCCAGAGAGTGCACTTGCACCACCGGGGATGCACTGCAGTGAGTCCAGAGAGCGCACTGGCACCACTGGGGATGCACTGCAGTGAGTCCACAGAGTGCACTGGCACCACTGGGGATGCAGAGCAGTGAGTCCAGAGAGTGCACTGGCACCACTGGGGATGCACTGCCGTGAGTCCAGAGAGTGCAATGGCACCACTGAAAATGCACTTCAGTGTGTCCAGAGAGTGCACTGGCACCACTGGGGATGCACTGCAGTGAGTCCAGAGAGTGCACTAGCGCCACTGGGGATGCAGTGCAGTGTGTCCAGAGAGTGCACTGGCACCACTGGGGATGCACTGCAGTGAGTCCAGTGAGTGCACTGGCACCACTGGTGATGCTGTGCAGTGAGTCCAGAGAGTGCACTGGCACCACTGGTGATGCAGTGCAGTGAGTCTAGAGAGTGGCGCTCCAGCCTCGGTTTCCGCTCCAGCCGCGTCAACCGCTCCAGCCGCGGTAGCCCCTCCAGCCGCGGCAGACGCTCTAGACGCTCCAACCGCGTCAGCCTCTCCAGCCGCGTTAGCCCCTCCAGCCGCGGCAGCCGCTCCAGCCGCTCCAGCCGCTCCAGCCGCGGTAACCGCTCCAAACGCGGCAGGAGCTCCAGCCGCTACCGAGTGGAGCGGCTGCCAGGGCTGGAGCGGTTGCCGCGGTTGGAGCGCCTGCCGCGTTTGGAGCGGCTGCCGCGGCTTCCGCGGCTGGAGCGGCTGCCGCGGTTGGAGAGTCTGCCGCGTATGTCGCGGACGGAGCGGATGCCGCGGCTGGAGCGGCTGCCGCGGCTGCCGCGGCTGCCGAGGCTGGAGGGCTACCGCGGCTGGAGCGACTGCCGCGGCTGGAGTAGTGCAGTGAGTCCAGAGAGTGCACTGGCACCACTGGGGATGCAGTGCAGTGAGTCCAGAGAGTGCACTGGCACCACTGGGGATGCAGTGCAGTGAGTCCAGTGAGTGTACTGGAACCACTGGGGATGCAGCGCAGTGAGTCCAGAGAGTGCACTGGCACCACTGAGAATGCACTTCAGTGTCTCCGGAGAGTGCACTGGCACCACCGGTGATGCACTGCAGTGAGTCCAGAGAGTGCACTGGCACCACTAGGGATGCAGTGCAGTGAGTCCAGAGAGAGCACTGGCAGCACTGGGGATGCAGTGCAGTGAGTCCAGAGAGTGCACTGGCACCACTAGGGATGCAGTGCAGTGAGTCCAGAGAGTGCACTGGCACCACTGGGGATGCACTGCAGTGAGTCCAGAGAGTGCACTGGCACCACTGAGAATGCACTTCAGTGTCTCCGGAGAGTGCACTGGCACCACTGGTGATGCACTGCAGTGAGTCCAGAGAGTGCACTGGCACCACTAGGGATGCAGTGCAGTGAGTCCAGAGAGAGCACTGGCAGCACTGGGGATGCAGTGCAGTGAGTCCAGAGAGTGCACTGGCACCACTCGGGATGCAGTGCAGTGAGTCCAGAGAGTGCATTAGCACCACTGGGGATGCATTGACGCGAGTCCAGAGAGTGCACTGGCACCACTGGGGATGCACTGCAGTCACTCCAGAGAGTATACTGGCACCACCGGGGATGCGGTGCAGTGAGTCCAGAGAGTGCACTGGCACCACTGGGGATGCAGTGCAGTGAGTCCAGAGAGTGCACTGGAACCACTGGGGATGCGGTGGCGGGAGTCCAGAGAGTGCTTTGGCACCACTCGGGATGCAGTACAGTGAGTCCAGAGAGTGCACTGGCACCACTGGGGATGCAGTGCAGTGACTCTAGAGAGTGCACTGGCACCACTGGGGATGCGGTGCAGTGAGTCCAGAGAGTGCACTGGCACCATTCATGGTGCAGTGCGGTGAGTCCAGAGAGTGCACTGGCACCACTGGGGATGCAGTAGAGTGATTCCAGAGAGTGCACTGGCACCACTGGGGATGCAGTGCAGTGAGTCCAGAGAGTGCACTGGCACCACTGGGGATGCACTCCAGTGAGTCCAGAGTGCACTAGCACCACTGGGGATGCACTGCAGTGAGTCCAGAGAGTGCACTGGCACCACCGGGAATGCACTGCAGTGAGTCCAGAGAGTGCACTGGCACCACTGGGGATGCAGTGCAGTGACTCCAGAGAGTGCACTGGCTCCACTGCGGATGCGGTGCAGTGAGTCCAGAGAGTGCACTGGCACCACAGGTGATGCAGTGCAGTGAGTCCAGAGAGTGCACTGGCAGCACTGGGGATGCAGTGCAGTGAGTCCAGAGAGTGCACTGGCACCACAGGTGATGCACTCCAGTGAGTCCAGAGAGTGCACTTGCACCACGGGAGATGCAGTGCAGTGACGCCAGAGAGTGCACTGGCACCACTGGGGATGCAGTGCAGTGAGTCCAGAGAGTGCACTGGCACCACTGGGGATGCACTGCAGTGAGTCCTGAGAGTACACTGGCTCCACCGGGGATGCCCTGCAGTGAGTCCAGAGAGTGCACTGGCAGCACTGGGGATGCAGTGCAGTGAGTCCAGAGAGTGCACTGGCACCACTGGGGATGCAGCGCAGTGAGTCCAGAGAGTGCACTTGCACCACTGGGGATGCACTGCAGTAAGTCCACAGAGTGCACTGGCACCACTGGGGATGCAGTGCAGTGAGTCCAGAGAGTGCACTGGCAGCAGTGGGGATGCAGTGCAGTGAGTCCAGAGAGTGCACTGGCACCACTGGGGATGCCCTTCAGTGAGTCCAGAGAGTGCACTGGCACCACTGGGGATGCACTGCAGTGAGTCCACAGAGTGCACGGGCTCCACTGGGGATGCACTGCAGTGAGTCCAGAGAGTGCACTGGCACCACTGGGGATGCAGTGCAGTGAGTCCAGAGATCGCACTGGCTCCACTGGGGATGCAGTGCAGTGAGTCCAGAGAGTGCACTGGCACCACTTGGGATGCAGTGCAGTGAGTCCAGAGAGTACTCTGGCACGACTGGGGATGCTGTGCAGTGAGTCCAGAGAGTGCAGTGGCACCACTGAGAATGCACTTCAGTGAGTCCAAAGACTGCACTGGCACCACTGGGGATGCACTGCAGTGAGTCCAGAGAGTGCACTGGCACCACTGGGGATGCACTGCAGTGAGTCCAGAGAGTGCACGGGCTCCACTGGGGATGCACTGCAGTGAGTCCAGAGAGTGCACTGGCAACACTGGGGATGCAGTGCAGTGAGTCCAGAGAGTGCACTGGCACCACTGGGGATGCAGTGCAGCAAGTCCAGAGAGTGCACTGGCATCACTGGGGATGAAGTGCAGTGAGTCCAGAGAGTGCACTGGCACCAATGGGGATGCAGTGCAGTGAGTCCAGAGAGTGCACTGGCACCACTAGGGATGCAGTGCAGTGAGTCCAGAGAGAGCACTGGCAGCACTGGGGATGCAGTGCAGTGAGTCCAGAGAGTGCACTGGCACCACTAGGGATGCAGTGCAGTGAGTCCAGAGAGTGCACTGGCACCACTGGGGATGCACTGCAGTGAGTCCAGAGAGAGCACTGGCAGCACTGGGGATGCAGTGCAGTGAGTCCAGAGAGTGCACTGGCACCACTCGGGATGCAGTGCAGTGAGTCCAGAGAGTGCATTAGCACCACTGGGGATGCATTGACGCGAGTCCAGAGAGTGCACTGGCACCACTGGGGATGCACTGCAGTCACTCCAGAGAGTATACTGGCACCACCGGGGATGCGGTGCAGTGAGTCCAGAGAGTGCACTGGCACCACTGGGGATGCAGTGCAGTGAGTCCAGAGAGTGCACTGGAACCACTGGGGATGCGGTGGCGGGAGTCCAGAGAGTGCTTTGGCACCACTCGGGATGCAGTACAGTGAGTCCAGAGAGTGCACTGGCACCACTGGGGATGCAGTGCAGTGACTCTAGAGAGTGCACTGGCACCACTGGGGATGCGGTGCAGTGAGTCCAGAGAGTGCACTGGCACCATTCATGGTGCAGTGCGGTGAGTCCAGAGAGTGCACTGGCACCACTGGGGATGCAGTAGAGTGAGTCCAGAGAGTGCACTGGCACCACTGGGGATGCAGTGCAGTGAGTCCAGAGAGTGCACTGGCACCACTGGGGATGCACTCCAGTGAGTCCAGAGTGCACTAGCACCACTGGGGATGCACTGCAGTGAGTCCAGAGAGTGCACTGGCACCACCGGGAATGCACTGCAGTGAGTCCAGAGAGTGCACTGGCACCACTGGGGATGCAGTGCAGTGACTCCAGAGAGTGCACTGGCTCCACTGCGGATGCGGTGCAGTGAGTCCAGAGAGTGCACTGGCACCACAGGTGATGCAGTGCAGTGAGTCCAGAGAGTGCACTGGCAGCACTGGGGATGCAGTGCAGTGAGTCCAGAGAGTGCAGTGGCACCACAGGTGATGCACTCCAGTGAGTCCAGAGAGTGCACTTGCACCACGGGAGATGCAGTGCAGTGACGCCAGAGAGTGCACTGGCACCACTGGGGATGCAGTGCAGTGAGTCCAGAGAGTGCACTGGCACCACTGGGGATGCACTGCAGTGAGTCCTGAGAGTACACTGGCTCCACCGGGGATGCCCTGCAGTGAGTCCAGAGAGTGCACTGGCAGCACTGGGGATGCAGTGCAGTGAGTCCAGAGAGTGCACTGGCACCACTGGGGATGCAGCGCAGTGAGTCCAGAGAGTGCACTTGCACCACTGGGGATGCACTGCAGTAAGTCCACAGAGTGCACTGGCACCACTGGGGATGCAGTGCAGTGAGTCCAGAGAGTGCACTGGCAGCAGTGGGGATGCAGTGCAGTGAGTCCAGAGAGTGCACTGGCACCACTGGGGATGCCCTTCAGTGAGTCCAGAGAGTGCACTGGCACCACTGGGGATGCACTGCAGTGAGTCCACAGAGTGCACGGGCTCCACTGGGGATGCACTGCAGTGAGTCCAGAGAGTGCACTGGCACCACTGGGGATGCAGTGCAGTGAGTCCAGAGATCGCACTGGCTCCACTGGGGATGCAGTGCAGTGAGTCCAGAGAGTGCACTGGCACCACTTGGGATGCAGTGCAGTGAGTCCAGAGAGTACTCTGGCACGACTGGGGATGCTGTGCAGTGAGTCCAGAGAGTGCAGTGGCACCACTGAGAATGCACTTCAGTGAGTCCAAAGACTGCACTGGCACCACTGGGGATGCACTGCAGTGAGTCCAGAGAGTGCACTGGCACCACTGGGGATGCACTGCAGTGAGTCCAGAGAGTGCACGGGCTCCACTGGGGATGCAGTGCAGTGAGTCCAGAGAGTGCACTGGCAACACTGGGGATGCAGTGCAGTGAGTCCAGAGAGTGCACTGGCACCACTGGGGATGCAGTGCAGCAAGTCCAGAGAGTGCACTGGCATCACTGGGGATGAAGTGCAGTGAGTCCAGAGAGTGCACTGGCACCAATGGGGATGCAGTGCAGTGAGTACAGAGAGTGCACTGGCACCACTGGGGATGCAGTGCAGTGAGTCCAGAGAGTGCACTGGCACCACTGGGGATGCAGTGCAGTGAGTCCAGAGAGTGCACTGGCACCACTGGGGATGCACAGCAGTGAGTCCAGAGAGTGCATTGGCACCACTGGGGATGCAGTGCAGGGAGTACAGAGAGTGCACTGGCACCATTGGAGATGCAGTGCAGTGAGTCCAGAGAGTGCACTGGCACCACTGGGGATGCAGTGCAGTGAGTCCAGAGAGTGCACTGGCACCACTGGGGATGCAGTGCAGTGAGTCCAGAGAGTGCACTGGCACCCCTGGGGATGCAGTGCAGTGAGTCCAGAGAGTGCACTGGCACCACTGGGGATGCAGTGCAGTGAGTCCAGAGAGTGCACTGGCACCACTGGGGATGCACTGCAGTGAGTCCAGAGAGTTCACTGGCACCAATGGGGATGCACTTCAGTGAGTGCAGAGACTGCACTGGCACCACTGGGGATGCAGTGCAGTGAGTCCAGTGAGTGTACTGGCACCACTGGGGATGCACTGCAGTGAGTCCAGAGAGTGCATTGGCACCACTTGGGATGCACTGCAGTGAGTCCAGAGAGTGCACTTGCACCACTGGGGATGCAGTGCAGTGAGTCCAGAGAGTGCACTGGCACCACTGGGGATGCAGTGCAGTGAGTTCAGAGAGTGCACTGGCACCAATGGGGATGCACAGCATTGAGTCCACAGAGTGCACTGGCACCACTGGGGATGCAGTGCAGTGAGTCCAGAGAGTGCACTGGCACCACAGGGGATGCACTCCAGTGAGTCCAGAGTGCACTAGCACCACTGGGGATGCACTGCAGTGAGTCCAGAGAGTGCACTGGCACCACCGGGAATGCACTGCAGTGAGTCCAGAGAGTGCACTGGCACCACTGGGGATGCAGTGCAGTGACTCCAGAGAGTGCACTGGCACCACTGCGGATGCGGTGCAGTGAGTCCAGAGAGTGCACTGGCACCACAGGGGATGCAGTGCAGTGAGTCCAGAGAGTGCACTGGCACCACAGGTGATGCACTCCAGTGAGTCCAGAGAGTGCACTTGCACCACGGGAGATGCAGTGCAGTGACGCCAGAGAGTGCACTGGCACCACTGGGGATGCAGTGCAGTGAGTCCAGAGAGTGCACTGGCACCACTGGGGATGCACTGCAGTGAGTCCTGAGAGTACACTGGCTCCACCGGGGATGCCCTGCAGTGAGTCCAGAGAGTGCACTGGCACCACTGGGGATGCAGTGCAGTGAGTCCAGAGAGTGCACTGGCACCACTGGGGATGCAGCGCAGTGAGTCCAGAGAGTGCACTTGCACCACTGGGGATGCACTGCAGTGAGTCCACAGAGTGCACTGGCACCACTGGGGATGCAGTGCAGTGAGTCCAGAGAGTGCACTGGCAGCAGTGGGGATGCAGTGCAGTGAGTCCAGAGAGTGCACTGGCACCACTGGGGATGCCCTTCAGTGAGTCCAGAGAGTGCACTGGCACCACTGGGGATGCACTGCAGTGAGTCCACAGAGTGCACGGGCTCCACTGGGGATGCACTGCAGTGAGTCCAGAGAGTGCACTGGCACCACTGGGGATGCAGTGCAGTGAGTCCAGAGATCGCACTGGCTCCACTGGGGATGCAGTGCAGTGAGTCTAGAGAGTGCACTGGCACCACTTGGGATGCAGTGCAGTGAGTCCAGAGAGTGCTCTGGCACGACTGGGGATGCTGTGCAGTGAGTTCAGAGAGTGCAGTGGCACCACTGAGAATGCACTTCAGTGAGTCCAAAGACTGCACTGGCACCACTGGGGATGCACTGCAGTGAGTCCAGAGAGTGCACTGGCACCACTGGGGATGCACTGCAGTGAGTCCAGAGAGTGCACGGGCTCCACTGGGGATGCAGTGCAGTGAGTCCAGAGAGTGCACTGGCAACACTGGGGATGCAGTGCAGTGAGTCCAGAGAGTGCACTGGCACCACTGGGGATGCAGTGCAGCAAGTCCAGAGAGTGCACTGGCATCACTGGGGATGAAGTGCAGTGAGTCCAGAGAGTGCACTGGCACCAATGGGGATGCAGTGCAGTGAGTCCAGAGAGTGCACTGGCACCACTGGGGATGCAGTGCAGTGAGTCCAGAGAGTGCACTGGCACCACTGGGGATGCAGTGCAGTGAGTCCAGAGAGTGCACTGGCACCACTGGGGATGCACTGCAGTGAGTCCAGAGAGTTCACTGGCACCAATGGGGATGCACTTCAGTGAGTGCAGAGACTGCACTGGCAGCAGTGGGGATGCACAGCAGTGAGTCCAGAGAGTGCATTGGCACCACTGGGGATGCAGTGCAGGGAGTACAGAGAGTGCACTGGCACCATTGGAGATGCAGTGCAGTGAGTCCAGAGAGTGCACTGGCACCACTGGGGATGCAGTGCAGTGAGTCCAGAGAGTGCACTGGCACCACTGGGGATGCAGTGCAGTGAGTCCAGAGAGTGCACTGGCACCACTGGGGATGCACTGCAGTGAGTCCAGAGAGTTCACTGGCACCAATGGGGATGCACTTCAGTGAGTGCAGAGACTGCACTGGCACCACTGGGGATGCAGTGCAGTGAGTCCAGTGAGTGTACTGGCACCACTGGGGATGCACTGCAGTGAGTCCAGAGAGTGCATTGGCACCATTTGGGATGCACTGCAGTGAGTCCAGAGAGTGCACTTGCACCACTGGGGATGCAGTGCAGTAAGTCCAGAGAGTGCACTGACACCACTGGGGATGCAGTGCAGTGAGTCCAGAGAGTGCACTGGCACCACTGGGGATGCAGTGAGTCCAGAGAGTGCATTGGCACCACTGGGGATGCAGTGCAGTGAGTCCAGAGAGTGCACTGGCACCACTGGGGATGCACTGCAGTGAGTCCAGAGAGTTCACTGGCACCACTGGAGATGCACTTCAGTGAGTGCAGAGACTGCACTGGCACCACTGGGGATGCAGTGCAGTGAGTCCAGTGAGTGTACTGGCACCACTGGGGATGCACTGCAGTGAGTCCAGAGAGTGCAATGGCACCACTTGGGATGCACTGCAGTGAGTCCAGAGAGTGCACTTGCACCACTGGGGATGCACTGCAGTGAGTCCAGAGAGTGCACTTGCACCACTGGGGATGCGGTGCAGTGAGTCCAGAGAGTGCACTGGCACCACTGGGGATGCAGTGCAGTGAGTCCAGAGAGTGCACTGGCACCAATGGGGATGCACTTCAGTGAGTCCACAGAGTGCACTGGCACCACTGGGGATGCAGTGCAGTGAGTCCAGAGAGTGCACTGGCACCATTGGAGATGCAGTGCAGTGAGTCCAGAGAGTGCACTGGCACCACTGGGGATGCAGTGCAGTGAGTCCAGAGAGTGCACTGGCACCACTGGGGATGCAGTGCAGTGAGTCCAGAGAGTGCACTGGCACCACTGGGGATGCACTGCAGTGAGTCCAGAGAGTTCACTGGCACCAATGGGGATGCACTTCAGTGAGTGCAGAGACTGCACTGGCACCACTGGGGATGCAGTGCAGTGAGTCCAGTGAGTGTACTGGCACCACTGGGGATGCACTGCAGTGAGTCCAGAGAGTGCATTGGCACCACTTGGGATGCACTGCAGTGAGTCCAGAGAGTGCACTTGCACCACTGGGGATGCAGTGCAGTGAGTCCAGAGAGTGCACTGGCACCACTGGGGATGCAGTGCAGTGAGTTCAGAGAGTGCACTGGCACCAATGGGGATGCACAGCATTGAGTCCACAGAGTGCACTGGCACCACTGGGGATGCAGTACAGTGAGTCCAGAGAGTGCACTGGCACCACTGGGGATGCACTGCAGTGAGTCCAGAGAGTGCTCTTGCACCACTGGCGATGCAGTGCAGTGAGTCCAGAGAGTGCACTGGCACCACTGGGGATGCAGTGCAGTGAGTCCAGAGAGTGCACTGGCACCACTGGGGATGCACTTCACTGAGTCCAGAGAGTGCACGGGCTCCACTGGGGATGCACTGCAGTGAGTCCACAGAGTGCACTGGCACCACTGGGGATGCAGTGCAGTGAGTCCAGAGAGTGCACTGGCACCACTGGTGATGCAGTATAGTGAGTCCAGTGAGTGCACTGGCACCACTGGGGATGCAGTGCAGTGAGTCCAGAGAGTGCACTGCCACCACTGGGGATGCACTGCAGTGAGTCCAGAGAGTGCACTGGCACCACTGATGATGCAGTACAGTGAGTCCAGTGAGTGCACTGGCACCACTGGGGATGTAGTGCAGTGACTCGAGAGAGTGCACTGGCACCACTGGGGATGCAGTGCAGTGACTCCAGAGAGTGCACTGGCACCACTTGGGATGCAGTGCAGTGAGTCCAGAGAGTGCACTGGCACCACTGGGGATGCAGTGCAGTGAGTCCAGAGAGTGCATTGGCACCACTGGGGATGCAGTGCAGTGAGTCCAGAGAGTGCACTTGCACCACTGGGGATGCACTGCAGTGAGTCCAGAGAGTTCACTGGCACCACTGGAGATGCACTGCAGTGAGTCCAGAGAGTGCACTGGCACCACTTGGGATGCAGTGCAGTAAGTCCAGAGAGTGCACTGACACCACTGGGGATGCAGTGCAGTGAGTCCAGAGAGTGCACTGGCACCACTGGGGATGCAGTGCAGTGAGTCCAGAGAGTGCACTGGCACCACTGGGGATGCAGTGCAGTGAGTCCAGAGAGTGCACTGGCACCACTGGGGATGCACTGCAGTGAGTCCAGAGAGTTCACTGGCACCACTGGAGATGCACTTCAGTGAGTGCAGAGACTGCACTGGCACCACTGGGGATGCACTGCAGTGAGTCCAGAGAGTGCACTGACACCACTGGGGATGCAGTGCAGTGAGTCCAGAGAGTGCACTGGCACCACTTGGGATGCACTGCAGTGAGTCCAGAGAGTGCACTGACACCACTGGGGATGCAGTGCAGTGAGTCCAGAGAGTGCACTTGCACCACTGGGGATGCGGTGCAGTGAGTCCAGAGAGTGCACTGGCACCACTGGGGATGCAGTGCAGTGAGTCCAGAGAGTGCACTGGCACCAATGGGGATGCACTTCAGTGAGTCCACAGAGTGTACTGGCACCACTGGGGATGCAGTGCAGTGAGTCCAGAGAGTGCACTGGCACCATTGGAGATGCAGTGCAGTGAGTCCAGAGAGTGCACTGGCACCACTGGGGATGCAGTGCAGTGAGTCCAGAGAGTGCACTGGCACCACTGGGGATGCAGTGCAGTGAGTCCAGAGAGTGCACTGGCACCACTGGGGATGCACTGCAGTGAGTCCAGAGAGTTCACTGGCACCAATGGGGATGCACTTCAGTGAGTGCAGAGACTGCACTGGCACCACTGGGGATGCAGTGCAGTGAGTCCAGTGAGTGTACTGGCACCACTGGGGATGCACTGCAGTGAGTCCAGAGAGTGCATTGGCACCACTTGGGATGCACTGCAGTGAGTCCAGAGAGTGCACTTGCACCACTGGGGATGCAGTGCAGTGAGTCCAGTGAGTGCACTGGCACCACTGGGGATGCAGTGCAGTGAGTTCAGAGAGTGCACTGGCACCAATGGGGATGCACAGCATTGAGTCCACAGAGTGCACTGGCACCACTGGGGATGCAGTACAGTGAGTCCAGAGAGTGCACTGGCACCACTGGGGATGCACTGCAGTGAGTCCAGAGAGTGCTCTTGCACCACTGGCGATGCAGTGCAGTGAGTCCAGAGAGTGCACTAGCACCACTGGGGATGCAGTGCAGTCAGTCCAGTGAGTGTACTGGCACCACTGGGGATGCACTGCAGTGAGTCCAGAGAGTGCACTGGCACCACTGAGAATGCACTTCAGTGAGTCCAGAGAGTGCACTGGCACCACTGGGGATGCAGTGCAGTGAGTCCAGAGAGTGCACTGGCACCACTGGGGATGCACTTCACTGAGTCCAGAGAGTGCACGGGCTCCACTGGGGATGCACTGCAGTGAGTCCACAGAGTGCACTGGCACCACTGGGGATGCAGTGCAGTGAGTCCAGAGAGTGCACTGGCACCACTGGTGATGCAGTATAGTGAGTCCAGTGAGTGCACTGGCACCACTGGGGATGCAGTGCAGTGAGTCCAGAGAGTGCACTGCCACCACTGGGGATGCACTGCAGTGAGTCCAGAGAGTGCACTGGCACCACTGATGATGCAGTACAGTGAGTCCAGTGAGTGCACTGGCACCACTGGGGATGTAGTGCAGTGACTCGAGAGAGTGCACTGGCACCACTGGGGATGCAGTGCAGTGACTCCAGAGAGTGCACTGGCACCACTTGGGATGCAGTGCAGTGAGTCCAGAGAGTGCACTGGCACCACTGGGGATGCAGTGCAGTGAGTCCAGAGAGTGCATTGGCACCACTGGGGATGCAGTGCAGTGAGTCCAGAGAGTGCACTGGCACCACTGGGGATGCACTGCAGTGAGTCCACAGAGTGCACTGGTACCACTGGGGATGCACTGCAGTGAGTCCAGACAGTGCACTGGCACCACTGGGGATGCACTGCAGTGAGTCCAGAGAGTGCACTGGCACCACTGGGGATGCAGTGCAGTGAGTCCAGAGAGTGCACTGCCACCACTGGCGATGCAGTGCAGTGAGTCCAGAGAGTGCACTGGCAGCACTGGGGATGCAGTGCAGTGAGTCCAGAGAGTGCACTGGCACCACTGGGGATGCACTGCACTGAGTCCAGAGAGCGCACTGGCACCACTGGGGATGCACTGCAGTGAGTCCACAGAGTGTACTGGCACCACTGGGGATGCACTGCAGTGAGTCCAGAGAGTTCACTGGTACCACTGGGGATGCACTGCAGTGAGTCCAGAGAGTGCACTAGCACCACTGGGGATGCAGTGCAGTGAATCCAGTGAGTGCACTGGCACCACTGGGGATGCAGTGCAGTGAGTCAAGAGAGTGCACTGGCACCACTGGGGATGCACTGCAGTGAGTCCAGAGAGTGCACTGGCACCACTGGGGATGCGGTGCCGGGAGTCCAGAGAGTGCACTGGCACCACTGGGGATGCAGTGCAGTGAGTCCAGAGAGTGCACTGGCACCACTGGGGATGCAGTGCAGTGAGTCCAGAGAGTGCACTGGCACCACTGGGGATGCACTGCAGTGAGTCCAGAGAGTGCTCTGGCACCACTGGGGATGCAGTGCAGTGAGTCCAGAGAGTGCACAGGCACCACTGAGAATGCACTTCAGTGAGTCCAAAGAGTGCACTGGCACCACTGGGGATGCACTGCAGTGAGTCCAGAGAGTGCACTAGCACCACTGGGAATGCAGTACAGTGAGTCCAGTGAGTGCACTGGCACCACTGGGGATGTAGTGCAGTGACTCGAGAGAGTGCACTGGCACCACTGGGGATGCAGTGCAGTGAGTCCAGAGAGTGCACTGGTACCACTTGGGATGCAGTGCAGTGAGTCCAGAGAGTGCACTGGCACCACTGGGGATGCAGTGCAGTGAGTCCAGTGAGTGCACTGGCACCACTGTGGATGCACTGCAGTGAGTCCAGAGAGTGTACTGTCACCACTGGGGATGCAGTACAGTGAGTCCACAGAGTGCACTGGTACCAGTGGGGATGCAGTACAGTGAGTCCAGAGAGTGTACTGGCACCACTGGGCATGCAGTGCAGTGAGTCCAGAGAGTGCACTGGCACCACTGGGGATGCACTGCAGTGAGTCCACAGAGTGCACTGGTACCACTGGGGATGCAGTGCAGTGAGTCCACAGAGTGCACTGGCACCACTGGTGATGCACTGCAGTGAGTCCAGAGAGTGCACTGGCACCACTGGGGATGCAGTGCAGTGAGTCCAGAGAGTGCACTGGCACCACTGGGGATGCAGTGCAGTGAGTCCAGAGAGTGCACTGGCACCACTGGGGATGCAGTGCAGTGAGTCCAGAGAGTGCACTGGCACCACTGGGGATGCACTGCAGTGAGTCCAGAGAGCGCACTGGCACCACTGGTGATGCACTGCAGTGAGTCCACAGAGTGCACTGACACCACTGAGAATGCACTTCAGTGAGTCCAGAGAGTGCACTGGTACCACTGGGGATGCACTGCAGTGAGTCCAGAGAGTGCACTAGCACCACTGGGGATGCAGTGCAGTGAATCCAGTGAGTGCACTGGCACCACTGGGGATGCAGTGCAGTGAGTCAAGAGAGTGCACTGGCACCACTGGGGATGCACTGCAGTGAGCCCAGAGAGTGCACTGGCACCACTGGGGATGCGGTGCCGGGAGTCCAGAGAGTGCACTGGCACCACTGGGGATGCAGTGCAGTGAGTCCAGAGAGTGCACTGGCAGCACTGGGGATGCACTGCAGTGAGTCCAGAGAGTGCACTGGCACCACTGGGGATGCACTGCAGTGAGTCCAGAGAGTGCTCTGGCACCACTGGGGATGCACTGCAGTGAGTCCAGAGAGTGCACTGGCACCACTGGGGATGCAGTGCAGTGAGTCCAGAGAGTGCACTGGCACCACTGGTGATGCACTGCAGTTACTCCAGAGAGTGCACTGGCACCACTGGGGATGCGGTGCGGTGAGTCCAGAGAGTGCACTGGCACCACTGGGGATGCAGTGCAGTCAGTCCAGTGAGTGTACTGGCACCACTGGGGAAACACTGCAGTGAGTCCAGAGAGTGCACTGGCACCACTGGGGATGCACTGCAGTGAGTCCAGAGAGTGCACTGGCACCACTGGGGATGCACTGCAGTGAGTCCACAGAGTGCACTAGCACCACTGGGGATGCAGAGCAGTGAGTCCAGAGAGTGCACTGGCACCACTGGGGATGCACTTCAGTGAGTCCAGAGAGTGTACGCGCTCCACTGGGGATGCAGTACAGTGAGTACAGAGAGTGCACTGGCACCACTGGGGATGCAGTGCAGTGAGTCCAGAGAGTGCACTGGCAGCACAGAGGATGCAGTGCAGTGAGTCCAGAGAGTGCTCTGGCACCACTGGGGATGCAGTGCAGTGAGTCCAGAGAGTGCACTGGCACCACTGGGGATGCACTTCAGTGAGTCCAGAGAGTGCACTGGCACCACTGGTGATGCACTGCAGTGAGTCCAGAGAGTGCACTGGCACCACTGGGGATGCACTGCAGTGAGTCCAGAGAGTGCACTGCCACCACTCGGGATGCACTGCAGTGAGTCCAGAGAGTGCACTGGCACCACTGGGGATGCACTGCAGTGAGTCCAGTGAGTGCACTGGCACCACTGGGGATGCAGTGCAGTGAGTGCAGAGAGTGCACTGGCACCACTGGACATGCAGTGCAGTGAGTCCAGAGAGTGCAGTGGCACCACTGGGGATGCAGTGCAGTGAGTCCAGAGAGTGCACTGGCAGCACTGGGGATGCAGTGCAGTGAGTCCAGAGAGTGCACTGGCAATACTGGGGATGCAGTGCAGTGAGTCCAGAGAGTGCACTGGCACCATTGGGGCTGCAGTGCAGTGAGTCCAGAGAGTGCACTGGCACCACTGGGGATGCAGTGCAGTGAGTCCAGAGAGTGTTCTGGCACCACTGGGGATGCAGTGCAGTGAGTCCAGAGAGTGCACTGGCACCACTGGGGATGCACTGCAGTGAGTCCAGAGAGTGCACTGGCACCAGAGGGAATGCACTGCAGTGAGTCCAGTGAGTGCACTGGCACCACTGGGGATGCACTGCAGTGAGTGCAGAGAGTGCACTGGCACAACTGGGGATGCAGTGCAGTGAGTCCAGAGAGTGCAGTGACACCACTGGGGATGCAGTGCAGTGAGTCCAGAGAGTGCACAGGCAGCACTGGGGTTGCAGTGCAGTGAGTCCAGAGAGTGCACTGGCACCACTGGGGATGCACTGCAGTGAGTCCAGAGAGTGCACTGGCACCACTGAGAATGCACTTCAGTGAGTCCAGAGAGTGCACTGGCACCACTGGGGATGCAGTGCAGTGAGTCCAGAGAGTGCACAGGCACCACTGAGAATGCACTTCAGTGAGTCCAAAGAGTGCACTGGCAGCACTGGGGATGCAGTGCAGTGAGTCCAGAGAGTGCACTGGCACCACTGGGGATGCACTGCAGTGAGTCCAGAGAGCGCACTGGCACCACTGGGGATGCACTGCAGTGAGTCCACAGAGTGCACTGGAACCACTGAGAATGCACTTCAGTGAGTCCAGAGAGTGCACTGGCACCACTGGGGATGCACTGCAGTGAGTCCAGAGAGTGCACTAACACCACTGGGGAATGCAGTGCAGTGAGTCCAGTGAGTACACTGGCACCACTGGGGATGCAGTGCAGTGAGTCAAGAGAGTGCACTGGCACCACTGGGGATGCAGTGCAGTGAGTCCAGAGAGTGCACTGGCACCACTGGGGATGCGGTGCCGGGAGTCCAGAGAGTGCTTTGGCACCACTGGGGATGCACTGCAGTTACTCCAGAGAGTGCACTGGCAACACTGGGGATGCAGTACAGTGAGTCCAGAGAGTGCATGGGCTCCACTGGGGATGCAGTGCAGTGAGTCCAGAGAGTGCACTGGCACCACTGGGGATGCAGTGCAGTGAGTCCAGAGAGTGCACTGACACCACTGGGGATGCAGTGCAGTGAGTCCACAGAGTGCACTGGCACCACTGGGGATGCAGTGCAGTGAGTCCAGAGAGTGCACTGGCACAACTGGGGATGCAGTGTAGTGAGTGCAGAGAGTGCACTGTGAACACTGGGGATGCAGTGCAGTGAGTGCAGAGAGTGCACTGGCACCACTGGGGATGCAGTGCAGTGAGTCCAGAGTGTGCACTGGCACCACTGGGGATGCACTGCAGTGAGTCCAGAGATTGCACTGGCACCACTGGGGATGCACTGCAGTGAGTCCAGAGAATGCACTGGCACCACTGGGGATGCAGTGCAGTGAGTCCAGAGAGTGCACTGGCACCACTGGGGATGCAGTGCAGTGAGTCCAGAGAGTGCACTGGCACCAGAGGGAATGCACTGCAGTGAGTCCAGTGAGTGCACTGGCACCACTGTGGATGCACTGCAGTGAGTCCAGAGAGTGTACTGGCACCACTGGGCATGCAGTGCAGTGAGTCCAGAGAGTGCACTGGCACCACTGTGGATGCACTTCAGTGACTCCAGAGAGTGCACTGGCACCACTGGGGATGCAGTGCAGTGAGTCCAAAGACTTCACTGGCAAAACTGGAGATGCAGTGCAGTGAGTCCAGAGAGTGCACTGGCACCACTGGGGATGCAGTGCAGTGAGTCCAGAGATTGCACTGGCACCATCGGGGCTGCAGTGCAGTGAGTCCAGAGAGTGCACTGGCACCACTGGGGATGCACTGCAGTGAGTCCAGAGAGTGCACTGGCACCACTGGTGATGCAGTACAGTGAGTCCAGAGAGTGCACTGGCACCACTGGGGATGCACTGCAGTGAGTCCAGAGAGTGCACTGGCACCACTGGGGATGCACTACAGTGAGTCCAGAGATTGCACTGGCACCACTGGGGATGCAGTGCACTGAGTCCAGAGAGTGCACTGGCACCACTGGGGATGCAGTGCATTGAGTCCAGAGAGTGCACTGGCACAACTGGGGATGCACTTCAGTGAGTCCAGAGAGTGCACTGACACCACTGGGGATGCAGTGCAGTGAGTCCAGAGAGTGCACTGGCACCACTGGGGATGCAGTGCAGTGAGTCCAGAGAGTGCTCTGGCACCACTGGGGATGCACTGCAGTGAGTCCAGAGAGTACACTGGCACCACTGGGGATGCAGTGCAGTGAGTCCAGAGAGTTCACTGGCACCACTGGGGATGCAGTGCAGTGAGTCCAGTGAGTGCACTGGCACCACTGGGGATGCAGTGCAGTGACTGCAGAGAGTACACTGGCACCACCGGGGATTCACTGCAGTGAGTCCAGAGAGTGCACTGGCACCACCTGTGATGCAGTGCAGTGAGTCCAGTGAGTGCTCTGGCACCACTGGGGATGCAGTGCAGTGAGTCCAGAGAGCGCACTGGCACCACTGGGGATGCAGTGCAGTCAGTCCAGAGAGTGCACTGGCACCACTGGGGATGCACTGCAGTTAGTCCAGAGAGTGCACTGTCACCACTGGGGATGCAGTACAGTGAGTCCACATAGTGCACTGGCACTAGTGGGGATGCAGTACAGTGAGTCCAGAGAGTGCACTGGCAGCACTGGGGATGCAGTGCAGTGAGTCCAGAGAGTGCACTGGCACCAGTGGGGATGCAGTGCAGTGAGTCCAAAGACTTCACTGGCACCACTGTGGATGCAGTGCAGTGAGTCCAGAGAGTGCACTGGCACCACTGGGGATGCAGTGAAGTGAGTGCAGAGAGTGCACTGGCACCACTGGGGATGCACTGCAGTGAGTCCAGAGAGTGCACTGGCACCACTGGGGATGCAGTGCAGTGAGTCCAGTGAGTGTACTGGCACCACTGGGGATGCGCTTCAGTGAGCCCAGAGAGTGCACTGGCACCACTGAGAATGCACTTCAGTGAGTCCAGAGAGTGCACTGGCACCACTGGTGATGCACTGCAGTGAGTCCAGAGAGTGCACTAGCACCACTGGGGATGCAGTGCAGTGAATCCTGTGAGTACACTGGCACCACTGGGGATGCAGTGCAGTGAGTGCAGAGAGTGCAATGGCACCACTGGTGATGCACTTCAGTGAGTCCAGAGAGTGCACTGGCACCACTGGGGATGCAGTGCAGTGAGTTCAGAGAGTGCACTTGCACCACTGGGGATGGGTTTCAAGCCAACTGCATTAACCGCTCATGCTTCTTTCTTATGAGACGTTAGTAAACCAATTACATAGCCTTGTCAAGACTAAATCACAGGTAAAAATCCTGTACATCTCATGTGGCCAACCACTCCCAACTAGGATTCCAAGAACCAGGAGGTTCGGTGAAAATAGGGCTAGTGCTATTAGAGGGGTGATTATTAGGGTAAGCCCTAAGCTGTCTTTAATGGAGAAGTATGGGTGGAATGGGATTTTGTCGCAGTCTGATACGATTCCTAGTGGGTTATTTGAGCCTGATTCGTGTAGGAAGGTTAGGTGGACTAGGGTGATTCCTGCAATTAGGAAGGGCAGTAGGAAGTGGATGGCGAAGAATCGGGTTAAGGTTGGATTGTCTACTGAGAATCCTCCTCAGGCTCATTCTACTAGAGTTTGCCCAATGTACGGGATGGCTGAGAATAGGTTGGTGATTACGGTGGCCCCTCAGAATGACATTTGTCCTCATGGTAGGACATACCCTACGAAGGCAGTTGCTATTAGGGTGAGTAGGAGGATTACTCCTGTGTTTCAGGTTTCTTTGTATAGGTAGGAGCCGTAGTAGAGGCCTCGTCCGATGTGTAAGTAGATGCAGATAAAGAAGAGCGAAGCACCGTTGGCGTGGAGGTTGCGGATGAGCCATCCTTACTGGACGTCTCAGCATGTGTGAGCTACTGAGGAGAAGGCGAGTGAAGTGTCTGCGGTGTAGTGTATGGCTAGTAGCAGGCCTGTTAGGATTTGTGTGGCTAAGCAGATGGCTAGAAGGGAGCCGAAGTTTCATCAGGCAGAGATGTTGGAGGGGGCGGGTAGGTCGATTAGGGAGTTGTTGATTATTTTTAGTAGGGGATGGGATTTGCGGATGTTAGGGGCCATTAGTGAGTCTGTGTGTTATTAGGATTATTACCAGGATGGAGAGGGCGAAGGATCCTAGGTAGGCCTTAATTAGCCCTGTGTGTATTGAGGTTGCGGCTTTGCTTGCGGCTACTTGTAGTTCAGCAAGGCCCTCTGGCCCTATTTTTTTGAGTCAGGAGAGGTCGATCAAGTGTAGGGCAATGTTTTGTCCCTTTTCTAGTAGGTTTTTGGAGAAGAATTGGTGTACTAGGGGGTTGAAGTACCCTAATGCAGAGGAGAAGTTTATGAGGGGGTTTGGTTTGGGGTGAGTGAGGGTGTGTGTTATGTTCGATAGTTCTAGGGCTAGGATGATTCCTAGGATTGTTATGAGGATGGCAGCGGTTTTGGTGATAAGGGGTATGGTTATTGGGGGGGTTTTGGTTGGTGTGATGAAAGAGGTAATGATTATTCCTGCTGTAATGCTGCCTAGGGCGAGTCGGGTTAGGGGGGCGGTGATTAGTGGGTTGTTTTCGTTTATTGATACTATTGGGGGGATTCGGGTTTGTCCAGCTTGGACTAGGATGGTTATGCGGATGCTGTAGGTTGCGGTGAATGCTGTGGCTATAAGGGTTAGGAGTAGGGCTCAAGTATTTAGGTATGATGTGTTTAAGCTTTCGATGATGAGGTCTTTTGAGTAGAATCCGGCTAGGAATGGGGTTCCTATCAGCGCCAGGTTTCCGATGGTTAGGCAGGAAGTAGTGACTGGGAGTATTTTCTGTAGGCCTCCTATCTTTCGGATATCTTGTTCTCCGTTTAGGTTGTGGATGATAGACCCTGAGCATAGGAATAGTATGGCTTTAAAGAAGGCATGGGTTGAGATGTGTAGGAAGGCTAGTTGTGGGAGGTTTAGTCCGATAGTGACTATTATTAGTCCTAGTTGGCTGGATGTTGAGAAAGCAATGATTTTTTTGATGTCATTTTGGGTTAGGGCGCATGTGGCAGCGAATAGGGTTGATAGAGCACCTAGGCATAGGCAGGCAGTTAGGGCTGTCTGGTTGGTGGCTAGCAGGGGGTGCATGCGGATGAGCAGGAAGATTCCGGCTACTACTATGGTACTGGAGTGCAGTAGGGCTGATACTGGGGTGGGGCCTTCTATTGCTGCGGGCAGTCATGGGTGGAGTCCAAATTGGGCGGATTTTCCTGCGGCTGCGAGGATTAATCCTAAGAGGGGGAGGATTGGGGTTTGGTGGGGGTGTACGGCTTGTTGGATCTCTCAGGTGTTGAATGTTGAAGCTAGTCATGCTATGCTCAGGGTCAGTCCGACGTCTCCGATTCGGTTGTAGATTACGGCTCGTAGGGCGGCGGTGTTGGCATCTGCTCGGCCTTGTCATCAGCCGATGAGAAGGAAGGACATGATTCGTACTCCTTCCCAGCCTACGAATAGGAGGAATATGTTGTTTGCGGTTGTTAGGAGGAGTATGGCGACTAGGAATGTCAGTAGGTAGGTGAAAAATTTTGTTACGTATGGCTCTGAGGCCATGTATCATATGGCGAATTGTAGGATTGATCATGTTACAAATAGGGCGATTGGAAGAAATGTTATTGAGTATTGGTCTATTTTTAGGCTCAGGGGGATTTTAAAGTTTATAATGAATTTTCACTCCCAGTGGCAGGTGACAGATTCTACTCCCGAGTAGATGAATGCGGTTGTAGGGGCTAGGCTAATTAGGAATGCGGTTTTAACAGCGCGGGTGGTGGCTTGTGGGGTGTTTTTAAAGTTTTTAAATAGAAATGGCAGGATGATTGGGGTTAGGAGGATTGTCAGCGTGAGTAGTGTGAGGGAGTTGATTAGTAGTGTGGGGTTCACTCCTTTTACTTGGATTTGCACCAAGATGGGTGGTTCCTAAGACCAGTGGATTGCTGTTATCCTTTAAAAGTAAGGGGGCTGAGGTTTTAGGCTCAGATGTAAGAGTTAGCAGCTCTTGTTGGTTAAACCCTCCCCTCGGCAGGTAAGAAGGTTTGAACTTCTATTCTTAGAATCACAGTCTAATGTTTGGTTTAAACTATACTTGCATGAGGGGATTCCGGAGATCAGTTCGGGTTTGAGGATTAGGAGGAATATTGGGATAATGTGGAGTGTTATGAGCAGGTGTTCTCGCGTGGTTGAGTTTTGCATAGATGTGATGTGGGAGGGGATTGAGCCTCGTTGGGTCATTAGTAGTATGAATAAGGTGTAGGAGGCGGTTAGTAGGGTTGCGATTCCTGTTAGGATGATCGTGAAGGCAGATCAGTTGAATAAGGTGATTATAATGGTTAGCTCTGCTATGAGGTTTGTTGTTGGGGGTAAGGCTATGTTTGTTAGATTGGCCAGCAATCATCAGGTAGCTATGAGTGGTAGGAGAGGTTGTAGGCCTCGTGTGAGTAGTAGAATTCGGCTGTGCGTACGTTCATAGTTTGTGTTGGCTAGGCAGAATAGTATGGAGGAAGTTAGTCCATGGGAAATTATTAGGATCATTGCCCCTGAGAATGATCAGTGGGTTTGGATTATTCCTGCGGCGATAACTAGGCCTATGTGGCTAACGGATGAATAAGCGATTAGTGATTTTAGGTCTGTCTGTCGTAGGCAGATTGAGCTAGTCATTAGGGCGCCTCATAGGGCCAGGGTTAGGAAGGGGTAGTGCAGGAGGTTGGACAGTGGGCCCATAAATAGAGTGACTCGTATAATTCCGTATCCTCCTAGCTTTAGTAGTAGGGCGGCGAGGAGTATTGAGCCTGCGATGGGTGCTTCTACGTGGGCTTTTGGCAGTCAGAGGTGTAGGCCGTATAGTGGGGCTTTTACTATGAATGCTATGAGCAGTGCTAGACCTGATAGTATTCCTGTCCATGAGGTGGATAGGGTTGGGTGGGTTAGTTGTAGGGTTGGCAGGTGCAGGGTGCCAATTTTCACGTATAGGTGTATGATTGTGATTAGCAGGGGTAGAGAGCTTACTGGCGTGTAGAATAGCAGGTAGATGCCAGCGCTTAGGCGTTCTGGTTGGTTCCCCCATCGGGTGATTAAGATTAGGGTGGGAATGAGGGTTGCTTCAAATGAGATGTAAAATAGTGCTAGTTCTGTGGTGGAAAAGGCTAGTAGGATGAATGGCTGGACTGCGACTAAGGTTGAGATAAAGATTCGTTTGCGTTGTAGGGGTTCTTGTTGCAGGTGGTTTTGGCTTGCTATGATTATGAGTGGGAGTAGTCAGCAGGATAGTACTAGGAGGGGGGATGAGATTTGGTCAATTCCTGTTCAGTTGGATAAAAATTTGTAGGGGTAGTAGGTTGGGATTAATCACTGTAGGCTTAGGGCAGCGATTAGGAGGCTGTATAAGGTGGTGTTAGTCCATAGAAATTTTGGTGGAGACAGCAGGGCTGTTGGAAGAAGTATGATTGTGGGTAGGATGATTTTTAGCATTGCAGGAGGTTTAGGTTGTGTAGATGGTCGGAGCCATGTGTGCGGGTGGAGGCTACTAGGATGGCCAGGCCTGTGCCCGCCTCACACGCTGAGAAGGTTAGCATGAGAATTGGTACCATGGTGAATGAGGAGACTTGGTTTTCGATGGATCATATTGATAGGCCTACGAATATCGATAATATTATGCTTTCAAGGCATAGTAGGGCGGATACTAGGTGGGTTCGGTGGAAGGCTAGTCCTAGTCCGCTGAAAATGAAGGCTGAGTAGAAGCTTAAATGTAGGGGCGACATAAGAAAGTTACAGGGTTGGCTGTAATCTGCTGGGTCGAAACCAGCTATCTTTTTGGTTAGACTAACTTTCTGTTATTCTGCTCATTCTAGGCCCCCTTGAATTCACTCGTAGGCCAGTCCGAGTGTTAGGAGAAGGAGGATCACTACAGTTCAGGTGAGGGTCATTAGGGGGGATTGGAGTTGGACGGCTCATGGCAGGGGGAGTAGGAGGGCGATTTCTAGGTCGAATAGGACGAACAGGATGGCTACTGAGGAAGAATCGGACTGAGAATGGTAATCGAGCAGATCCAAGTGGGTCGAATCCACATTCGTACGGTGAGAGTTTCTCTGAGTCGGGGTTTATTTGGGCGAGTCAGAAGTTTAATGCGGTTAGGGCGGCGCTTAGGATTGATGATAGGGCGAATATGAACATGAGTGCGTTCATTGCTCTCCTCTGGGTTTATACCAGATTCTAGAGATTGGAAGTCAATTGTAATTAATATACTAGAAGAGCAAGATCCTCATCAGTAGATGGTTATGTAGAGGAATAGTCAGATGACGTCTACGAAGTGTCAGTATCAGGCTGCTGCCTCGAATCCGAAGTGGTGGTCTGATGTAAAGTGGAACTTGATCAGTCGGAAGAGGCAGACGGTCAGGAAGGAGGATCCGATGATTACGTGGAGTCCGTGGAATCCAGTGGCAACGAAGAAGGTAGATCCGTAGACGCTATCGGCGATTGAGAATGGGGCTTCGTGGTATTCTATTGCTTGTAGGGCTGTGAAGTAGAATCCCAGGAGGATCGTTAGGGTTAGGGCGTGGATGGCGTGTTTTCGGTTTCCTTCTGTGATGCTGTGATGGGCTCACGTTACGGTAACGCCTGAGGCTAGTAGGATGGCTGTGTTTAGTAGGGGGACTTCTATCGGGTTGAGTGGTTTAATTCCTGTTGGGGGTCATTGGCCTCCTAGTTCTGGGGTTGGGGCCAGGCTCAAGTGGAAGAACGCTCAGAAGAACCCTAAGAAGAAGAATGCTTCGGATGTGATGAAAAGGATTATGCCGTATCGTAGGCCTTTTTGGACTGTGGGAGTGTGATGGCCTTGGAAGGTGCTTTCTCGTACAATGTCTCGTCATCATTGGAGTATTACTAGGAGTATTGAGATGAGGCCTAGGGTTAGTAGTATGGATGAGTTGTAGTGGAATCACATGATTAATCCTGAGGTTGTGAGTAGGGCGGCGGCTGCCCCGAAGATTGGTCAAGGGCTTGGGTCAACTATGTGGTATGAGTGTGCTTGGTGTGCCATTAGATGTTTTCTTGTAAGTATAGGCTTAGAAGGAGCACGAAGACGTAGGCCTGGATTATGGCTACTGCTACTTCTAGGATGGTTAGGAGTAGTAGGATGATTATTGTTAGGATGGATACTGCAGGAAGGGTGGGTATTAATGCAATGGAGGCTGTAGAGATGAGTTGGATGAGTAAGTGTCCTGCTGTAAGGTTGGCTGTAAGGCGGACTCCGAGGGCTAGGGGGCGGATTAGTAGGCTGGTTGTTTCGATCAGGATTAGTGCGGGGATTAGGGGTGTAGGGGTACCTTCGGGTAATAGGTGGGCTAAAGAGGCTGATGGTTGGTTTCGTAGGCCTGTTAGTAGTGTGGCGAGCCATAGTGGGAAGGCTAGGGCTATGTTCATAGATAGTTGGGTGGTTGGGGTGAATGTATATGGAAGGAGGCCTAGAAGGTTGATTGTAAGAAGTATGATTATTAGGGATGTAAATATTATGGCTCATTTGTGGCCATTTTTGTTGAGTGGGACTATTAGTTGTTTTGTGATTAGGTGAAGGAGTCATGTTTGGATAGTAGAAAGGCGGTTGTTGATTCATCGGTTGTTTGGGGACGGGAATAGTAGGGCTGGGAAGAGTAGGGATAGTAGGATTAAGGGGATGCCGAATAGATTGGGGCTGGAAAATTGGTCAAAGAAGCTTAGGTTCATGGTCAGGATCATGGTGTGGGTTTGGTAGTGAGGGAGGTCTTATTTGATGGGGGGTTGGTTGTGGTGAAGGCTAGTAGTTTTGGTTGGATGAGGAGTGCTAGGGTTAATCAGGTTATAATTATGATTGAAAATCATGGTGCGGGGTTAAGCTGTGGCATATCATTAAGGAGGGGGAAGTCCCTCTTTGGCTAGCTTAAAAGGCTAGTGCTGTTGCATAGCTTCTTAATGATTAGGATGATGATAGAAGGGACGATCAGGCCTCGAAATGTGGGAGTGGGGTTGATTCTACTACAATGGGTATGTAGCTGTGATTAGCCCCGCAAATTTCTGAGCATTGTCCGTAAAAAATCCCAGGCCGGGTGGTAATGAATGAAGTTTGGTTTAGTCGGCCTGGGATTGCGTCTGTTTTAACTCCGAGCGTTGGGACTGCTCAGGAGTGGAGTACGTCTCCTGCAGTAATGATCACGCGGATGGGGGATTCTATTGGGATAACTACGCGGTGGTCAACTTCTAGCAGTCGGAAGTGGCCGTTGGGTAAGTCTGGGGTGGGCACTATGTAGGAGTCGAATGATAGGTCTTTGAAGTCTGTGTATTCGTAGCTTCAGTATCATTGGTGGCCGATGGCTTTTAGGGTGAGGTCTGGTTCATCGATTTTGTCCATTATGTAGAGGATTTGTAGGGATGGGAGGGCGAGGAGTACCAGGACGATAGCAGGTAGGATTGTCCAGATCAGCTCTACTTCTTGGGCGTCTACAGCATTGGACGAGAGTTTTTCTGTTAGTATGTGGGCTAAAAGGTAGAGAACTAGGCTGCAGATAGCTAGGGCAACGATTAGGGCGTGGTCGTGGAATTCAACGAGTTCTTCTATGATGGGTGATGAGGCGTCTTGGAATCCTAGTTGGGAGTGGTTGGCCACATGAGATGTACAGGATTTTTACCTGTGATTTAGTCTTGACAAGGCTATGTAATTGGTTTACTAACGTCTCATAAGAAAGAAGCATGAGCGGTTAATGCAGTTGGCTTGAAACCAGCATGTGAGGGTTCGATTCCTTCCTTTCTTGTACTTGGACGAAGGCCGGTTCCTCGAAAGTATGGTATGGGGGAGGGCAGCCGTGGATTCATTCAACGTTTGTGGTAGTTAGTTCTGGTTGTAGGACTTTTCGTTTGGCCGAAAAGGCTTCTCAGATGATGAATATTAGTATGATTACGGCTACTATTGAGATTAGGGAGCCGATGGAGGAAATGGTGTTTCATAGTGTGTAGGCGTCGGGATAGTCCGAGTATCGTCGGGGTATTCCTGCTAGGCCTAGGAAGTGCTGGGGGAAGAACGTTAGGTTTACTCCTGTAAATATTACCCCGAAGTGGGCTTTTGCTCATGTTTGGTGTAGGGTAAACCCAGTGAGTAGTGGGAATCAGTGAGTAAATCCTGCTAGAATGGCAAAGACGGCGCCTATGGATAGGACGTAGTGGAAGTGGGCAACTACGTAGTACGTGTCGTGCAGGGCGATGTCTAGGGAAGAGTTTGCAAGAACGATTCCTGTTAATCCTCCGATGGTAAATAGGAAGATAAATCCTAGAGCTCATAGTATTGGGGGGGTCTCATTTGATTGTTCCTCCGTGCAGGGTGGCTAGTCAGCTAAATACTTTGATTCCGGTAGGGATGGCAATGATTATAGTGGCTGATGTAAAGTAGGCTCGGGTATCAACGTCTATTCCTACTGTAAACATGTGGTGAGCTCAGACGATGAATCCTAGGAAGCCGATGGATAGTATGGCTCAGACTATTCCCATGTAGCCGAAGGGCTCCTTTTTGCCTGAGTAGTAGTGACTACGTGTGAGATGATTCCGAACCCCGGTAGGATCAGAATATAGACTTCTGGGTGTCCGAAGAATCAGAATAGGTGTTGGTACAGGATTGGGTCTCCTCCTCCAGCGGGGTCGAAGAATGTGGTGTTTAGGTTTCGATCAGTTAGTAATATTGTAATACCGGCGGCGAGTACGGGGAGTGATAGAAGGAGTAGGATGGCGGTAATCCTAGGTAAGTCCTAGGACTTAGAGAAACTCCAGTACTAAAAATAGTAAACACAAGCAATAATTTCATATACTTCACTCTCACTCACCACTCAACTATCAGCTAACCACACCCCCGTCCACATAGCTTAACACAAAGCATGGCACTGAAGTTGCCAAGATGGCATAAAACATGCCTGCGGACAAAAGACTTAGTCCTAACCTTACGGTTGGTTTTTGCTAAATATATACATGCAAGTATCCGCGCCCCAGTGTAAACGCCCTCGACCACCTACCCCCATACAGGCCTTGAGGAGCGGGTATCAGGCACACCCAAGTAGTAGCCCAAGACGCCTCGCTAAGCCACGCCCCCACGGGTATTCAGCAGTAATTAACATTAAGCAATGAGTGCAAACTTGACTTAGTTATAGCAACAGCCTAACTTCAAGGGTTGGTAAATCTTGTGCCAGCCACCGCGGTCATACAAGAAACCCAAATCAACCGTCCTATTGACACGGCGTAAAGAGTGGTAAAATGCCTATCCTAGCTAACTAAGATCAAAATGCAACTGAGCTGTCATAAGCCCAAGATGCACCTAAACACACCATTAAGATGATCTTAGGAACTAACGACTGATTTAAACCCACGAAAGCCAGGGCCCAAACTGGGATTAGATACCCCACTATGCCTGGCCCTAAATCTTGATACTTACTTTACCGAAGTATCCGCCAGAGAACTACGAGCACAAACGCTTAAAACTCTAAGGACTTGGCGGTGCCCCAAACCCACCTAGAGGAGCCTGTTCTACAATCGATAATCCCCGATTAACCCAACCACCCCTTGCCAACACAGCCTACATACCGCCGTCGCCAGCCCACCTCGAATGAGAGCACAACAGTGGACACAATAGCACCCCGCTAATAAGACAGGTCAAGGTATAGCCTATGGAGTGGAAGAAATGGGCTACATTCCCTATTCATAGGGCACACGGAAAGAAGCGTGAAACCACTTCTGGAAGGCGGATTTAGCAGTAAAGTGGGACAATAGAGCCTACTTTAAGCCGGCCCTGGGGCACGTACATACCGCCCGTCACCCTCCTCAAAAGCCACATCCCACATAACTAATACCATAAATACGCTGAAGATGAGGTAAGTCGTAACAAGGTAAGTGTACCGGAAGGTGTACTTAGAATATCAAGACGTAGCTATAACACCAAAGCACTCAGCTTACACCTGAAAGATATCTACTAGACCGGATCGTCTTGAAGCCCCCCCTCTAGCTCAACCACACAAATAGTACACCAAAACTAAAGAATTTACTAAACTAATTAAACTAAAGCATTTTACAGTCTTAGTATAGGCGATAGAAAAGACACTTAGACGCGATAGAGACCCCAGTACCGTAAGGGAAAGATGAAATAGCAGTGAAACAATCAAAGCGACAGACAGCAAAGATCAACCCTTGTACCTTTTGCATCATGGTTTAGCGAGAACAACCAAGCAAAGTGAACTAAAGTTTGCCCCCCCGAAACCCAAGCGAGCTACTTTCAAGCAGTTAAAGAGGGCGAACCCGTCTCTGTTGCAAAAGAGTGGGATGACTTGTCAGTAGAGGTGAAAAGCCAACCGAGCTGGGTGATAGCTGGTTACCTGTGAAACGAATCTAAGTTCCCCCTTAATCCTCCCTACCGGACATCCTGAACCCTAATGAGATGATTAAGAGCTATTTAATGGAGGGACAGCTCCATTAAAAAAGGACACAACCTCGACTAGCGGATAATTCTTACTACTGATCCTACCGTGGGCCCTAAAGCAGCCATCAAAAAAGAGTGCGTCAAAGCTCCACCACCTAAAAATACCAAAATAAGATGATTCCCTTATCACAAACAGGTCAACCTATGAATATAGGAGAATTAATGCTAAAATAAGTAACTCAGGGCCACACCCCTCTAACGGCGCAAGCTTACATAGAAACATTATTAACAGACCTAGACAGATACAAAAACCCCTACAAGACCACGTATTAACTAACCCTGTTAACCCGACTCAGGAGCGCCTATAAGAGCGATTAAAATCTGTGAAAGGAACTCGGCAAATTAATAAGGCCCGACTGTTTACCAAAAACATAGCCTTCAGCAAATTAAACAAGTATTGAAGGTGATGCCTGCCCGGTGACTTAGGTTTAACGGCCGCGGTATCCTAACCGTGCAAAGGTAGCGCAATCAATTGTCCCATAAATCGAGACTTGTATGAATGGCTAAACGAGGTCTTAACTGTCTCTCACAGATAATCAGTGAAATTGATCTCCCCGTGCAAAAGCGGGGATGTGAACATAAGACGAGAAGACCCTGTGGAACTTAAAAATCAACGACCACCGCGAATCCTCAATCAACCCCACTGGGGCCACTACCATCGCAGAGCCTGGTCGATATTTTTCGGTTGGGGCGACCTTGGAGGAGAACAAATCCTCCAAAAACAAGACCATACCTCTTTACCTAGAGCTACCCCTCAAAGTGCTAACAGTGACCAGACCCAATATAATTGATTAATGGACCAAGCTACCCCAGGGATAACAGCGCAATCCCCCTCAAGAGCCCATATCGACAGGGGGGTTTACGACCTCGATGTTGGATCAGGACATCCTAATGGTGCAGCCGCTATTAAGGGTTCGTTTGTTCAACGATTAACAGTCCTACGTGATCTGAGTTCAGACCGGAGCAATCCAGGTCGGTTTCTATCTATGACACACTCTCCCCAGTACGAAAGGACCGGGAAAGTGGGGCCAATACCACAAGCACGCCCCCCCCCTCTAAGCAGTGAAACCAACTAAACCGTGAAGAGGGCCTTCCCCCACCACTTTCAATCCTAGAAAAGGACCAGCTAGAGTGGCAGAGCCCGGCAAGTGCAGAAGGCTTAAGCCCTTTCCCCAGAGGTTCAAATCCTCTCCCTAGCTTCACCCATGATTCAAATAACAACACTAAGCTGCCTCGTTATATCCCTCCTGTACATCATCCCTTTCCTGATTGCCGTAGCCTTCCTAACCCTAGTAGAACGGAAAATCCTAAACTACATACAATCCCGCAAAGGCCCTAACGTTGTCGGGCCTTTTGGCCTACTTCAACCATTTGCGGACGGACTGAAACTATTTACCAAAGAGCCCATCCGACCCTCTACCTCTTCCCCACTTCTATTCATTCTGATACCAATACTAGCCCTTGTCCTAGCCCTCACCACTTGAGCACCACTACCACTCCCATTTCCCCTAGCAGATCTAAACCTCGGAGTTCTCTTCCTAATAGCCATGTCAAGCCTAGCCGTCTACTCAGTCCTATGATCAGGCTGAGCCTCGAACTCAAAATACGCACTAATCGGAGCCCTACGGGCAGTAGCATAGACCATTTCATACGAAGTGACACTGGCCATAATCCTGCTATCAATAATCATACTAAGCGGAAGCTACACACTCAGCTCCTTTGCCATCGCACAGGAGCCTCTATACTTCATTTTCTCCTCATGACCCCTAGCAATAATATGATACGTATCCACCCTAGCAGAGACAAACCGAGCTCCTTTTGACCTCACAGAGGGTGAATCTGAGCTAGTCTCAGGGTTTAACGTTGAATACGCCGCAGGACCCTTCGCCTTATTCTTCCTAGCTGAATATGCGAACATTATGCTAATAAATACACTTACAGCCATCATATTCCTAAACCCAAGCGCCCTAGGGCCACCCACAGAACTATTCCCCGTCATCCTAGCCACAAAAGTCCTCCTACTATCTTCTGGTTTCTTATGGGTCCGAGCTTCATACCCACGATTCCGATATGACCAACTAATGCACCTACTATGAAAAAACTTCCTACCCCTCACACTAGCTCTGTGCCTCTGACACATCAGCATACCTATCTGCTATGCAGGCCTACCTCCTTACATAAGGAAATGTGCCTGAACTACAAAGGGTCACTATGATAAAGTGAACATAGAGGTATAACAGCCCTCTCATTTCCTGTTGACCTTAGAAAAGTAGGAATTGAACCCACACAAGAGAAATCAAAATTCTCCATACTTCCCTTATATTATTTTCTAGTAGAGTCAGCTAATCAAGCTATCGGGCCCATACCCCGAAAATGATGGTTTAACCCCCTCCTCTACTAATGAACCCTTACGCGACCCCAATCATAACCTTCAGCCTCATCTTGGGCACCACAATCACAATTTCCAGCAACCACTGAGTTCTGGCCTGGACAGGACTGGAGATCAACGCACTAGCCATCATTCCCCTAATTGCCAAATCCCACCACCCACGAGCAGTAGAAGCCGCAACGAAATACTTCCTAACCCAAGCAGCTGCTTCCGCCCTGGTCCTATTCTCTAGCATAACCAATGCCTGAGTCACCGGCCAATGAGACATCACACAAATAAACCACCCAACCTCCTGTCTACTACTGACAGCAGCAATCGCTATTAAACTGGGCCTAGTGCCATTTCACTTCTGATTCCCAGAAGTACTACAAGGATCGCCACTAATAACAGCCCTGCTACTCTCGACCCTCATAAAATTCCCCCCACTAACCCTGCTCCTACTAACATCCAAATCCCTCGACCCAGCTCTACTCACCGCCATGGCCCTAGCCTCAACAGCACTAGGAGGCTGAATAGGACTGAACCAAACACAAACACGCAAAATCCTAGCCTTCTCGTCCATCTCCCACTTAGGCTGAATCGCCATCATCCTAGTTTACAGCCCCAAATTGGCCTTACTTACCTTCTACCTATACACAATCATAACATCAGCCGTATTCCTAGCCCTTAACAAAATCAAAGCCCTTAACCTATCCATGATCACAACCTCATGAACAAAAACCCCAGTGCTAAACGCCACCCTAATACTAGTACTTTTATCCCTAGCAGGCCTCCCCCCATTAACAGGCTTTATACCAAAGTGACTTATCATCCAAGAACTAACTAAACAGGAAATAACACCAGCAGCCATGGCAATTGCCATGCTATCACTGCTCAGCCTCTTCTTCTACCTACGCCTCGCATACCACTCAACAATTACCCTTCCCCCCAACTCCTCTAACCACATAAAACAATGATACACTAGCAAAGCCCCAAGCACACCTACTGCGGTCCTTGCCTCACTATCAATCCTCTTACTTCCCCTGTCCCCAATAATACATGCCATTGTCTAGAAACTTAGGATAACACCCCAAACCGAAGGCCTTCAAAGCCTTAAATAAGAGTTAAACCCTCTTAGTTTCTGCACATTAAGACTTACAGAATATTAACCTGTATCTTCTGAATGCAAGTCAGACGCTTTAATTAAGCTAAAGCCTCCCTAGACAGATGGGCTTCGATCCCACAAAACTCTAGTTAACAGCTAAATGCCTAAACCAATTGGCTTCTGCCTACAAAGACCCTGACGCACCCTAGTGCGCATCGATGAGCTTGCAACTCAACATGAATTTCACTACAGAGCCGATAAGAAGAGGAATTAAACCTCTGTAAAAAGGACTACAGCCTAACGCTTCAACACTCAGCCATCTTACCCGTCACCTTCATCAACCGATGACTATTTTCCACTAACCATAAGGATATTGGCACCCTGTACCTCATCTTCGGGGCATGAGCAGGAATAGTCGGCACCGCACTCAGCCTATTAATCCGCGCAGAACTAGGACAACCAGGAACTCTCCTAGGCGACGACCATATTTACAATGTAATCGTTACCGCTCACGCCTTTGTAATAAGCTTCTTTATAGTCATACCCATCATGATCGGAGGATTCGGCAACTGATTAGTCCCCCTCATAATCGGTGCCCCCGACATAGCATTCCCGCGAATAAACAACATAAGCTTTTGACTCCTCCCCCCATCATTCCTCCTCCTACTAGCCTCATCCACTGTAGAAGCTGGCGCCGGCACAGGCTGAACTGTCTACCCTCCCCTAGCAGGTGACCTTGCCCACGCCGGAGCTTCAGTAGACCTGGCTATCTTCTCACTCCACTTAGCCGGTATCTCCTCCATCCTTGGGGCCATCAACTTTATCACCACAGCCATCAACATAAAACCCCCCGCACTCTCACAATACCAAACCCCACTATTTGTCTGATCCGTACTAATTACCGCCATCCTACTCCTTCTATCACTCCCCGTACTCGCCGCCGGTATTACAATATTACTAACTGATCGAAACCTAAACACCACATTCTTCGACCCCGCTGGAGGAGGAGACCCAATCCTGTACCAACACCTATTCTGATTCTTCGGACACCCAGAAGTCTATATTCTGATCCTACCGGGGTTTGGAATCATCTCACACGTAGTCACGTACTACTCAGGCAAAAAGGAGCCCTTCGGCTACATGGGAATAGTCTGAGCCATACTATCCATCGGCTTCCTAGGATTCATCGTCTGAGCTCACCACATGTTTACAGTAGGAATAGACGTTGATACCCGAGCCTACTTTACATCAGCCACTATAATCATTGCCATCCCTACCGGAATCAAAGTATTTAGCTGACTAGCCACCCTGCACGGAGGAACAATCAAATGAGACCCCCCCAATACTATGAGCTCTAGGATTTATCTTCCTATTTACCATCGGAGGATTAACAGGAATCGTTCTTGCAAACTCTTCCCTAGACATCGCCCTGCACGACACGTACTACGTAGTTGCCCACTTCCACTACGTCCTATCCATAGGCGCCGTCTTTGCCATTCTAGCAGGATTTACTCACTGATTCCCACTACTCACTGGGTTTACCCTACACCAAACATGAGCAAAAGCCCACTTCGGGGTAATATTTACAGGAGTAAACCTAACGTTCTTCCCCCAGCACTTCCTAGGCCTAGCAGGAATACCCCGACGATACTCGGACTATCCCGACGCCTACACACTATGAAACACCATTTCCTCCATCGGCTCCCTAATCTCAATAGTAGCCGTAATCATACTAATATTCATCATCTGAGAAGCCTTTTCGGCCAAACGAAAAGTCCTACAACCAGAACTAACTACCACAAACGTTGAATGAATCCACGGCTGCCCTCCCCCATACCATACTTTCGAGGAACCGGCCTTCGTCCAAGTACAAGAAAGGAAGGAATCGAACCCTCACATGCTGGTTTCAAGCCAACTGCATTAACCGCTCATGCTTCTTTCTTATGAGGCGTTAGTAAACCAATTACATAGCCTTGTCAAGACTAAATCACAGGTAAAAATCCTGTACATCTCATGTGGCCAACCACTCCCAACTAGGATTCCAAGACGCCTCATCACCCATCATAGAAGAACTCGTTGAATTCCACGACCACGCCCTAATCGTTGCCCTAGCTATCTGCAGCCTAGTTCTCTACCTTTTAGCCCACATACTAACAGAAAAACTCTCGTCCAATGCTGTAGACGCCCAAGAAGTAGAGCTGATCTGGACAATCCTACCTGCTATCGTCCTGGTACTCCTCGCCCTCCCATCCCTACAAATCCTCTACATAATGGACAAAATCGACGAACCAGACCTCACCCTAAAAGCCATCGGCCACCAATGATACTGAAGCTACGAATACACAGACTTCAAAGACCTATCATTCGACTCCTACATAGTGCCCACCCCAGACTTACCCAACGGCCACTTCCGACTGCTAGAAGTTGACCACCGCGTAGTTATCCCAATAGAATCCCCCATCCGCGTGATCATTACTGCAGGAGACGTACTCCACTCCTGAGCAGTCCCAACGCTCGGAGTTAAAACAGACGCAATCCCAGGCCGACTAAACCAAACTTCATTCATTACCACCCGGCCTGGGATTTTTTACGGACAATGCTCAGAAATTTGCGGGGCTAATCACAGCTACATACCCATTGTAGTAGAATCAACCCCACTCCCACATTTCGAGGCCTGATCGTCCCTTCTATCATCATCCTAATCATTAAGAAGCTATGCAACAGCACTAGCCTTTTAAGCTAGCCAAAGAGGGACTTCCCCCTCCTTAATGATATGCCACAGCTTAACCCCGCACCATGATTTTCAATCATAATTATAACCTGATTAACCCTAGCACTCCTCATCCAACCAAAACTACTAGCCTTCACCACAACCAACCCCCCATCAAATAAGACCTCCCTCACTACCAAACCCACACCATGATCCTGACCATGAACCTAAGCTTCTTTGACCAATTTTCCAGCCCCAATCTATTTGGCATCCCCTTAATCCTACTATCCCTACTCTTCCCAGCCCTACTATTCCCGTCCCCAAACAACCGATGAATCAACAACCGCCTTTCTACTATCCAAACATGACTCCTTCACCTAATCACAAAACAACTAATAGTCCCACTCAACAAAAATGGCCACAAATGAGCCATAATATTTACATCCCTAATAATCATACTTCTTACAATCAACCTTCTAGGCCTCCTTCCATATACATTCACCCCAACCACCCAACTATCTATGAACATAGCCCTAGCCTTCCCACTATGGCTCGCCACACTACTAACAGGCCTACGAAACCAACCATCAGCCTCTTTAGCCCACCTATTACCCGAAGGTACCCCTACACCCCTAATCCCCGCACTAATCCTGATCGAAACAACCAGCCTACTAATCCGCCCCCTAGCCCTCGGAGTCCGCCTTACAGCCAACCTTACAGCAGGACACTTACTCATCCAACTCATCTCTACAGCCTCCATTGCATTAATACCCACCCTTCCTGCAGTATCCATCCTAACAATAATCATCCTACTACTCCTAACCATCCTAGAAGTAGCAGTAGCCATAATCCAGGCCTACGTCTTCGTGCTCCTTCTAAGCCTATACTTACAAGAAAACATCTAATGGCACACCAAGCACACTCATACCACATAGTTGACCCAAGCCCTTGACCAATCTTCGGGGCAGCCGCCGCCCTACTCACAACCTCAGGATTAATCATGTGATTCCACTACAACTCATCCATACTACTAACCCTAGGCCTCATCTCAATACTCCTAGTAATACTCCAATGATGACGAGACATTGTACGAGAAAGCACCTTCCAAGGCCATCACACTCCCACAGTCCAAAAAGGCCTACGATACGGCATAATCCTTTTCATCACATCCGAAGCATTCTTCTTCTTAGGGTTCTTCTGAGCGTTCTTCCACTCGAGCCTGGCCCCAACCCCAGAACTAGGAGGCCAATGACCCCCAACAGGAATTAAACCACTCAACCCGATAGAAGTCCCCCTACTAAACACAGCCATCCTACTAGCCTCAGGCGTTACCGTAACGTGAGCCCATCACAGCATCACAGAAGGAAACCGAAAACACGCCATCCACGCCCTAACCCTAACGATCCTCCTGGGATTCTACTTCACAGCCCTACAAGCAATAGAATACCACGAAGCCCCATTCTCAATCGCCGATAGCGTCTACGGATCTACCTTCTTCGTTGCCACTGGATTCCACGGACTCCACGTAATCATCGGATCCTCCTTCCTGACCGTCTGCCTCTTCCGACTGATCAAGTTCCACTTTACATCAGACCACCACTTCGGATTCGAGGCAGCAGCCTGATACTGACACTTCGTAGACGTCATCTGACTATTCCTCTACATAACCATCTACTGATGAGGATCTTGCTCTTCTAGTATATTAATTACAATTGACTTCCAATCTCTAGAATCTGGTATAAACCCAGAGGAGAGCAATGAACGCACTCATGTTCATATTCGCCCTATCATCAATCCTAAGCGCCGCCCTAACCGCATTAAACTTCTGACTCGCCCAAATAAACCCCGACTCAGAGAAACTCTCACCGTACGAATGTGGATTCGACCCACTTGGATCTGCTCGATTACCATTCTCAGTCCGATTCTTCCTCAGTAGCCATCCTGTTCGTCCTATTCGACCTAGAAATCGCCCTCCTACTCCCCCTGCCATGAGCCGTCCAACTCCAATCCCCCCTAATGACCCTCACCTGAACTGTAGTGATCCTCCTTCTCCTAACACTCGGACTGGCCTACGAGTGAATTCAAGGGGGCCTAGAATGAGCAGAATAACAGAAAGTTAGTCTAACCAAAAAGATAGCTGGTTTCGACCCAGCAGATTACAGCCAACCCTGTAACTTTCTTATGTCGCCCCTACATTTAAGCTTCTACTCAGCCTTCATTTTCAGCGGACTAGGACTAGCCTTCCACCGAACCCACCTAGTATCCGCCCTACTATGCCTTGAAAGCATAATATTATCGATATTCGTAGGCCTATCAATATGATCCATCGAAAACCAAGTCTCCTCATTCACCATGGTACCAATTCTCATGCTAACCTTCTCAGCGTGTGAGGCGGGCACAGGCCTGGCCATCCTAGTAGCCTCCACCCGCACACATGGCTCCGACCATCTACACAACCTAAACCTCCTGCAATGCTAAAAATCATCCTACCCACAATCATACTTCTTCCAACAGCCCTGCTGTCTCCACCAAAATTTCTATGGACTAACACCACCTTATACAGCCTCCTAATCGCTGCCCTAAGCCTACAGTGATTAATCCCAACCTACTACCCCTACAAATTTTTATCCAACTGAACAGGAATTGACCAAATCTCATCCCCCCTCCTAGTACTATCCTGCTGACTACTCCCACTCATAATCATAGCAAGCCAAAACCACCTGCAACAAGAACCCCTACAACGCAAACGAATCTTTATCTCAACCTTAGTCGCAGTCCAGCCATTCATCCTACTAGCCTTTTCCACCACAGAACTAGCACTATTTTACATCTCATTTGAAGCAACCCTCATTCCCACCCTAATCTTAATCACCCGATGGGGGAACCAACCAGAACGCCTAAGCGCTGGCATCTACCTGCTATTCTACACGCCAGTAAGCTCTCTACCCCTGCTAATCACAATCATACACCTATACGTGAAAATTGGCACCCTGCACCTGCCAACCCTACAACTAACCCACCCAACCCTATCCACCTCATGGACAGGAATACTATCAGGTCTAGCACTGCTCATAGCATTCATAGTAAAAGCCCCACTATACGGCCTACACCTCTGACTGCCAAAAGCCCACGTAGAAGCACCCATCGCAGGCTCAATACTCCTCGCCGCCCTACTACTAAAGCTAGGAGGATACGGAATTATACGAGTCACTCTATTTATGGGCCCACTGTCCAACCTCCTGCACTACCCCTTCCTAACCCTGGCCCTATGAGGCGCCCTAATGACTAGCTCAATCTGCCTACGACAGACAGACCTAAAATCACTAATCGCTTATTCATCCGTTAGCCACATAGGCCTAGTTATCGCCGCAGGAATAATCCAAACCCACTGATCATTCTCAGGGGCAATGATCCTAATAATTTCCCATGGACTAACTTCCTCCATACTATTCTGCCTAGCCAACACAAACTATGAACGTACGCACAGCCGAATTCTACTACTCACACGAGGCCTACAACCTCTCCTACCACTCATAGCTACCTGATGATTGCTGGCCAATCTAACAAACATAGCCTTACCCCCAACAACAAACCTCATAGCAGAGCTAACCATTATAATCACCTTATTCAACTGATCTGCCTTCACGATCATCCTAACAGGAATCGCAACCCTACTAACCGCCTCCTACACCTTATTCATACTACTAATGACCCAACGAGGCTCAATCCCCTCCCACATCACATCTATGCAAAACTCAACCACGCGAGAACACCTGCTCATAACACTCCACATTATCCCAATATTCCTCCTAATCCTCAAACCCGAACTGATCTCCGGAATCCCCTCATGCAAGTATAGTTTAAACCAAACATTAGACTGTGATTCTAAGAATAGAAGTTCAAACCTTCTTACCTGCCGAGGGGAGGGTTTAACCAACAAGAGCTGCTAACTCTTACATCTGAGCCTAAAACCTCAGCCCCCTTACTTTTAAAGGATAACAGCAATCCACTGGTCTTAGGAACCACCCATCTTGGTGCAAATCCAAGTAAAAGGAGTGAACCCCACACTACTAATCAACTCCCTCACACTACTCACGCTGACAATCCTCCTAACCCCAATCATCCTGCCATTTCTATTTAAAAACTTTAAAAACACCCCACAAGCCACCACCCGCGCTGTTAAAACCGCATTCCTAATTAGCCTAGCCCCTACAACCGCATTCATCTACTCGGGAGTAGAATCTGTCACCTGCCACTGGGAGTGAAAATTCATTATAAACTTTAAAATCCCCCTGAGCCTAAAAATAGACCAATACTCAATAACATTTCTTCCAATCGCCCTATTTGTAACATGATCAATCCTACAATTCGCCATATGATACATGGCCTCAGAGCCATACGTAACAAAATTTTTCACCTACCTACTGACATTCCTAGTCGCCATACTCCTCCTAACAACCGCAAACAACATATTCCTCCTATTCGTAGGCTGGGAAGGAGTACGAATCATGTCCTTCCTTCTCATCGGCTGATGACAAGGCCGAGCAGATGCCAACACCGCCGCCCTACGAGCCGTAATCTACAACCGAATCGGAGACGTCGGACTGACCCTGAGCATAGCATGACTAGCTTCAACATTCAACACCTGAGAGATCCAACAAGCCGTACACCCCCACCAAACCCCAATCCTCCCCCTCTTAGGATTAATCCTCGCAGCCGCAGGAAAATCCGCCCAATTTGGACTCCACCCATGACTGCCCGCAGCAATAGAAGGCCCCACCCCAGTATCAGCCCTACTGCACTCCAGTACCATAGTAGTAGCCGGAATCTTCCTGCTCATCCGCATGCACCCCCTGCTAGCCACCAACCAGACAGCCCTAACTGCCTGCCTATGCCTAGGTGCTCTATCAACCCTATTCGCTGCCACATGCGCCCTAACCCAAAATGACATCAAAAAAATCATTGCTTTCTCAACATCCAGCCAACTAGGACTAATAATAGTCACTATCGGACTAAACCTCCCACAACTAGCCTTCCTACACATCTCAACCCATGCCTTCTTTAAAGCCATACTATTCCTATGCTCAGGGTCTATCATCCACAACCTAAACGGAGAACAAGATATCCGAAAGATAGGAGGCCTACAGAAAATACTCCCAGTCACTACTTCCTGCCTAACCATCGGAAACCTGGCGCTGATAGGAACCCCATTCCTAGCCGGATTCTACTCAAAAGACCTCATCATCGAAAGCTTAAACACATCATACCTAAATACTTGAGCCCTACTCCTAACCCTTATAGCCACAGCATTCACCGCAACCTACAGCATCCGCATAACCATCCTAGTCCAAGCTGGACAAACCCGAATCCCCCCAATAGTATCAATAAACGAAAACAACCCACTAATCACCGCCCCCCTAACCCGACTCGCCCTAGGCAGCATTACAGCAGGAATAATCATTACCTCTTTCATCACACCAACCAAAACCCCCCCAATAACCATACCCCTTATCACCAAAACCGCTGCCATCCTCATAACAATCCTAGGAATCATCCTAGGCCCCTCATGTACAGGGCCACACCCCTCTAACGGCGCAAGCTTACATAGAAACATTATTAACAGACCTAGACAGATACAAAAACCCCTACAAGACCACGTATTAACTAACCCTGTTAACCCGACTCAGGAGCGCCTATAAGAGCGATTAAAATCTGTGAAAGGAACTCGGCAAATTAATAAGGCCCGACTGTTTACCAAAAACATAGCCTTCAGCAAATTAAACAAGTATTGAAGGTGATGCCTGCCCAGTGACTTAGGTTTAACGGCCGCGGTATCCTAACCGTGCAAAGGTAGCGCAATCAATTGTCCCATAAATCGAGACTTGTATGAATGGCTAAACGAGGTCTTAACTGTCTCTCACAGATAATCAGTGAAATTGATCTCCCCGTGCAAAAGCGGGGATGTGAACATAAGACGAGAAGACCCTGTGGAACTTAAAAATCAACGACCACCGCGAATCCTCAATCAACCCCACTGGGGCCACTACCATCGCAGAGCCTGGTCGATATTTTTCGGTTGGGGCGACCTTGGAGGAGAACAAATCCTCCAAAAACAAGACCATACCTCTTTACCTAGAGCTACCCCTCAAAGTGCTAACAGTGACCAGACCCAATATAATTGATTAATGGACCAAGCTACCCCAGGGATAACAGCGCAATCCCCCTCAAGAGCCCATATCGACAGGGGGGTTTACGACCTCGATGTTGGATCAGGACATCCTAATGGTGCAGCCGCTATTAAGGGTTCGTTTGTTCAACGATTAACAGTCCTACGTGATCTGAGTTCAGACCGGAGCAATCCAGGTCGGTTTCTATCTATGACACACTCTCCCCAGTACGAAAGGACCGGGAAAGTGGGGCCAATACCACAAGCACGCCCCCCCCCTCTAAGCAGTGAAACCAACTAAACCGTGAAGAGGGCCTTCCCCCACCACTTTCAATCCTAGAAAAGGACCAGCTAGAGTGGCAGAGCCCGGCAAGTGCAGAAGGCTTAAGCCCTTTCCCCAGAGGTTCAAATCCTCTCCCTAGCTTCACCCATGATTCAAATAACAACACTAAGCTGCCTCGTTATATCCCTCCTATACATCATCCCAATCCTGATTGCAGTAGCCTTCCTAACCCTAGTAGAACGGAAAATCCTAAGCTACATACAATCCCGCAAAGGCCCTAACGTTGTCGGGCCTTTTGGCCTACTTCAACCATTTGCGGACGGACTGAAACTATTTACCAAAGAGCCCATCCGACCCTCTACCTCTTCCCCACTTCTATTCATTCTGATACCAATACTAGCCCTTGTCCTAGCCCTCACCACTTGAGCACCACTACCACTCCCATTTCCCCTAGCAGATCTAAACCTCGGAGTTCTCTTCCTAATAGCCATGTCAAGCCTAGCCGTCTACTCAGTCCTATGATCAGGCTGAGCCTCGAACTCAAAATACGCACTAATCGGAGCCCTACGGGCAGTAGCACAGACCATTTCATACGAAGTGACACTGGCCATAATCCTGCTATCAATAATCATACTAAGCGGAAGCTACACACTCAGCTCCTTTGCCATCGCACAGGAGCCTCTATACTTCATTTTCTCCTCATGACCCCTAGCAATAATATGATACGTATCCACCCTAGCAGAGACAAACCGAGCTCCTTTTGACCTCACAGAGGGTGAATCTGAGCTAGTCTCAGGGTTTAACGTTGAATACGCCGCAGGACCCTTCGCCTTATTCTTCCTAGCTGAATATGCGAACATTATGCTAATAAATACACTTACAGCCATCATATTCCTAAACCCAAGCGCCCTAGGGCCACCCACAGAACTATTCCCCGTCATCCTAGCCACAAAAGTCCTCCTACTATCTTCTGGTTTCTTATGGGTCCGAGCTTCATACCCACGATTCCGATATGACCAACTAATGCACCTACTATGAAAAAACTTCCTACCCCTCACACTAGCTCTGTGCCTCTGACACATCAGCATACCTATCTGCTATGCAGGCCTACCTCCTTACATAAGGAAATGTGCCTGAACTACAAAGGGTCACTATGATAAAGTGAACATAGAGGTATAACAGCCCTCTCATTTCCTGTTGACCTTAGAAAAGTAGGAATTGAACCCACACAAGAGAAATCAAAATTCTCCATACTTCCCTTATATTATTTTCTAGTAGAGTCAGCTAATCAAGCTATCGGGCCCATACCCCGAAAATGATGGTTTAACCCCCTCCTCTACTAATGAACCCTTACGCGACCCCAATCATAACCTTCAGCCTCATCTTGGGCACCACAATCACAATTTCCAGCAACCACTGAGTTCTGGCCTGGACAGGACTGGAGATCAACGCACTAGCCATCATTCCCCTAATTGCCAAATCCCACCACCCACGAGCAGTAGAAGCCGCAACGAAATACTTCCTAACCCAAGCAGCTGCTTCCGCCCTGGTCCTATTCTCTAGCATAACCAATGCCTGAGTCACCGGCCAATGAGACATCACACAAATAAACCACCCAACCTCCTGTCTACTACTGACAGCAGCAATCGCTATTAAACTGGGCCTAGTGCCATTTCACTTCTGATTCCCAGAAGTACTACAAGGATCGCCACTAATAACAGCCCTGCTACTCTCGACCCTCATAAAATTCCCCCCACTAACCCTGCTCCTACTAACATCCAAATCCCTCGACCCAGCTCTACTCACCGCCATGGCCCTAGCCTCAACAGCACTAGGAGGCTGAATAGGACTGAACCAAACACAAACACGCAAAATCCTAGCCTTCTCGTCCATCTCCCACTTAGGCTGAATCGCCATCATCCTAGTTTACAGCCCCAAATTGGCCTTACTTACCTTCTACCTATACACAATCATAACATCAGCCGTATTCCTAGCCCTTAACAAAATCAAAGCCCTTAACCTATCCATGATCACAACCTCATGAACAAAAACCCCAGTGCTAAACGCCACCCTAATACTAGTACTTTTATCCCTAGCAGGCCTCCCCCCATTAACAGGCTTTATACCAAAGTGACTTATCATCCAAGAACTAACTAAACAGGAAATAACACCAGCAGCCATGGCAATTGCCATGCTATCACTGCTCAGCCTCTTCTTCTACCTACGCCTCGCATACCACTCAACAATTACCCTTCCCCCCAACTCCTCTAACCACATAAAACAATGATACACTAGCAAAGCCCCAAGCACACCTACTGCGGTCCTTGCCTCACTATCAATCCTCTTACTTCCCCTGTCCCCAATAATACATGCCATTGTCTAGAAACTTAGGATAACACCCCAAACCGAAGGCCTTCAAAGCCTTAAATAAGAGTTAAACCCTCTTAGTTTCTGCACATTAAGACTTACAGAATATTAACCTGTATCTTCTGAATGCAAGTCAGACGCTTTAATTAAGCTAAAGCCTCCCTAGACAGATGGGCTTCGATCCCACAAAACTCTAGTTAACAGCTAAATGCCTAAACCAATTGGCTTCTGCCTACAAAGACCCTGACGCACCCTAGTGCGCATCGATGAGCTTGCAACTCAACATGAATTTCACTACAGAGCCGATAAGAAGAGGAATTAAACCTCTGTAAAAAGGACTACAGCCTAACGCTTCAACACTCAGCCATCTTACCCGTCACCTTCATCAACCGATGACTATTTTCCACTAACCATAAGGATATTGGCACCCTGTACCTCATCTTCGGGGCATGAGCAGGAATAGTCGGCACCGCACTCAGCCTATTAATCCGCGCAGAACTAGGACAACCAGGAACTCTCCTAGGCGACGACCATATTTACAATGTAATCGTTACCGCTCACGCCTTTGTAATAAGCTTCTTTATAGTCATACCCATCATGATCGGAGGATTCGGCAACTGATTAGTCCCCCTCATAATCGGTGCCCCCGACATAGCATTCCCGCGAATAAACAACATAAGCTTTTGACTCCTCCCCCCATCATTCCTCCTCCTACTAGCCTCATCCACTGTAGAAGCTGGCGCCGGCACAGGCTGAACTGTCTACCCTCCCCTAGCAGGTGACCTTGCCCACGCCGGAGCTTCAGTAGACCTGGCTATCTTCTCACTCCACTTAGCCGGTATCTCCTCCATCCTTGGGGCCATCAACTTTATCACCACAGCCATCAACATAAAACCCCCCGCACTCTCACAATACCAAACCCCACTATTTGTCTGATCCGTACTAATTACCGCCATCCTACTCCTTCTATCACTCCCCGTACTCGCCGCCGGTATTACAATATTACTAACTGATCGAAACCTAAACACCACATTCTTCGACCCCGCTGGAGGAGGAGACCCAATCCTGTACCAACACCTATTCTGATTCTTCGGACACCCAGAAGTCTATATTCTGATCCTACCGGGGTTTGGAATCATCTCACACGTAGTCACGTACTACTCAGGCAAAAAGGAGCCCTTCGGCTACATGGGAATAGTCTGAGCCATACTATCCATCGGCTTCCTAGGATTCATCGTCTGAGCTCACCACATGTTTACAGTAGGAATAGACGTTGATACCCGAGCCTACTTTACATCAGCCACTATAATCATTGCCATCCCTACCGGAATCAAAGTATTTAGCTGACTAGCCACCCTGCACGGAGGAACAATCAAATGAGACCCCCCCAATACTATGAGCTCTAGGATTTATCTTCCTATTTACCATCGGAGGATTAACAGGAATCGTTCTTGCAAACTCTTCCCTAGACATCGCCCTGCACGACACGTACTACGTAGTTGCCCACTTCCACTACGTCCTATCCATAGGCGCCGTCTTTGCCATTCTAGCAGGATTTACTCACTGATTCCCACTACTCACTGGGTTTACCCTACACCAAACATGAGCAAAAGCCCACTTCGGGGTAATATTTACAGGAGTAAACCTAACGTTCTTCCCCCAGCACTTCCTAGGCCTAGCAGGAATACCCCGACGATACTCGGACTATCCCGACGCCTACACACTATGAAACACCATTTCCTCCATCGGCTCCCTAATCTCAATAGTAGCCGTAATCATACTAATATTCATCATCTGAGAAGCCTTTTCGGCCAAACGAAAAGTCCTACAACCAGAACTAACTACCACAAACGTTGAATGAATCCACGGCTGCCCTCCCCCATACCATACTTTCGAGGAACCGGCCTTCGTCCAAGTACAAGAAAGGAAGGAATCGAACCCTCACATGCTGGTTTCAAGCCAACTGCATTAACCGCTCATGCTTCTTTCTTATGAGGCGTTAGTAAACCAATTACATAGCCTTGTCAAGACTAAATCACAGGTAAAAATCCTGTACATCTCATGTGGCCAACCACTCCCAACTAGGATTCCAAGACGCCTCATCACCCATCATAGAAGAACTCGTTGAATTCCACGACCACGCCCTAATCGTTGCCCTAGCTATCTGCAGCCTAGTTCTCTACCTTTTAGCCCACATACTAACAGAAAAACTCTCGTCCAATGCTGTAGACGCCCAAGAAGTAGAGCTGATCTGGACAATCCTACCTGCTATCGTCCTGGTACTCCTCGCCCTCCCATCCCTACAAATCCTCTACATAATGGACAAAATCGACGAACCAGACCTCACCCTAAAAGCCATCGGCCACCAATGATACTGAAGCTACGAATACACAGACTTCAAAGACCTATCATTCGACTCCTACATAGTGCCCACCCCAGACTTACCCAACGGCCACTTCCGACTGCTAGAAGTTGACCACCGCGTAGTTATCCCAATAGAATCCCCCATCCGCGTGATCATTACTGCAGGAGACGTACTCCACTCCTGAGCAGTCCCAACGCTCGGAGTTAAAACAGACGCAATCCCAGGCCGACTAAACCAAACTTCATTCATTACCACCCGGCCTGGGATTTTTTACGGACAATGCTCAGAAATTTGCGGGGCTAATCACAGCTACATACCCATTGTAGTAGAATCAACCCCACTCCCACATTTCGAGGCCTGATCGTCCCTTCTATCATCATCCTAATCATTAAGAAGCTATGCAACAGCACTAGCCTTTTAAGCTAGCCAAAGAGGGACTTCCCCCTCCTTAATGATATGCCACAGCTTAACCCCGCACCATGATTTTCAATCATAATTATAACCTGATTAACCCTAGCACTCCTCATCCAACCAAAACTACTAGCCTTCACCACAACCAACCCCCCATCAAATAAGACCTCCCTCACTACCAAACCCACACCATGATCCTGACCATGAACCTAAGCTTCTTTGACCAATTTTCCAGCCCCAATCTATTTGGCATCCCCTTAATCCTACTATCCCTACTCTTCCCAGCCCTACTATTCCCGTCCCCAAACAACCGATGAATCAACAACCGCCTTTCTACTATCCAAACATGACTCCTTCACCTAATCACAAAACAACTAATAGTCCCACTCAACAAAAATGGCCACAAATGAGCCATAATATTTACATCCCTAATAATCATACTTCTTACAATCAACCTTCTAGGCCTCCTTCCATATACATTCACCCCAACCACCCAACTATCTATGAACATAGCCCTAGCCTTCCCACTATGGCTCGCCACACTACTAACAGGCCTACGAAACCAACCATCAGCCTCTTTAGCCCACCTATTACCCGAAGGTACCCCTACACCCCTAATCCCCGCACTAATCCTGATCGAAACAACCAGCCTACTAATCCGCCCCCTAGCCCTCGGAGTCCGCCTTACAGCCAACCTTACAGCAGGACACTTACTCATCCAACTCATCTCTACAGCCTCCATTGCATTAATACCCACCCTTCCTGCAGTATCCATCCTAACAATAATCATCCTACTACTCCTAACCATCCTAGAAGTAGCAGTAGCCATAATCCAGGCCTACGTCTTCGTGCTCCTTCTAAGCCTATACTTACAAGAAAACATCTAATGGCACACCAAGCACACTCATACCACATAGTTGACCCAAGCCCTTGACCAATCTTCGGGGCAGCCGCCGCCCTACTCACAACCTCAGGATTAATCATGTGATTCCACTACAACTCATCCATACTACTAACCCTAGGCCTCATCTCAATACTCCTAGTAATACTCCAATGATGACGAGACATTGTACGAGAAAGCACCTTCCAAGGCCATCACACTCCCACAGTCCAAAAAGGCCTACGATACGGCATAATCCTTTTCATCACATCCGAAGCATTCTTCTTCTTAGGGTTCTTCTGAGCGTTCTTCCACTTGAGCCTGGCCCCAACCCCAGAACTAGGAGGCCAATGACCCCCAACAGGAATTAAACCACTCAACCCGATAGAAGTCCCCCTACTAAACACAGCCATCCTACTAGCCTCAGGCGTTACCGTAACGTGAGCCCATCACAGCATCACAGAAGGAAACCGAAAACACGCCATCCACGCCCTAACCCTAACGATCCTCCTGGGATTCTACTTCACAGCCCTACAAGCAATAGAATACCACGAAGCCCCATTCTCAATCGCCGATAGCGTCTACGGATCTACCTTCTTCGTTGCCACTGGATTCCACGGACTCCACGTAATCATCGGATCCTCCTTCCTGACCGTCTGCCTCTTCCGACTGATCAAGTTCCACTTTACATCAGACCACCACTTCGGATTCGAGGCAGCAGCCTGATACTGACACTTCGTAGACGTCATCTGACTATTCCTCTACATAACCATCTACTGATGAGGATCTTGCTCTTCTAGTATATTAATTACAATTGACTTCCAATCTCTAGAATCTGGTATAAACCCAGAGGAGAGCAATGAACGCACTCATGTTCATATTCGCCCTATCATCAATCCTAAGCGCCGCCCTAACCGCATTAAACTTCTGACTCGCCCAAATAAACCCCGACTCAGAGAAACTCTCACCGTACGAATGTGGATTCGACCCACTTGGATCTGCTCGATTACCATTCTCAGTCCGATTCTTCCTCAGTAGCCATCCTGTTCGTCCTATTCGACCTAGAAATCGCCCTCCTACTCCCCCTGCCATGAGCCGTCCAACTCCAATCCCCCCTAATGACCCTCACCTGAACTGTAGTGATCCTCCTTCTCCTAACACTCGGACTGGCCTACGAGTGAATTCAAGGGGGCCTAGAATGAGCAGAATAACAGAAAGTTAGTCTAACCAAAAAGATAGCTGGTTTCGACCCAGCAGATTACAGCCAACCCTGTAACTTTCTTATGTCGCCCCTACATTTAAGCTTCTACTCAGCCTTCATTTTCAGCGGACTAGGACTAGCCTTCCACCGAACCCACCTAGTATCCGCCCTACTATGCCTTGAAAGCATAATATTATCGATATTCGTAGGCCTATCAATATGATCCATCGAAAACCAAGTCTCCTCATTCACCATGGTACCAATTCTCATGCTAACCTTCTCAGCGTGTGAGGCGGGCACAGGCCTGGCCATCCTAGTAGCCTCCACCCGCACACATGGCTCCGACCATCTACACAACCTAAACCTCCTGCAATGCTAAAAATCATCCTACCCACAATCATACTTCTTCCAACAGCCCTGCTGTCTCCACCAAAATTTCTATGGACTAACACCACCTTATACAGCCTCCTAATCGCTGCCCTAAGCCTACAGTGATTAATCCCAACCTACTACCCCTACAAATTTTTATCCAACTGAACAGGAATTGACCAAATCTCATCCCCCCTCCTAGTACTATCCTGCTGACTACTCCCACTCATAATCATAGCAAGCCAAAACCACCTGCAACAAGAACCCCTACAACGCAAACGAATCTTTATCTCAACCTTAGTCGCAGTCCAGCCATTCATCCTACTAGCCTTTTCCACCACAGAACTAGCACTATTTTACATCTCATTTGAAGCAACCCTCATTCCCACCCTAATCTTAATCACCCGATGGGGGAACCAACCAGAACGCCTAAGCGCTGGCATCTACCTGCTATTCTACACGCCAGTAAGCTCTCTACCCCTGCTAATCACAATCATACACCTATACGTGAAAATTGGCACCCTGCACCTGCCAACCCTACAACTAACCCACCCAACCCTATCCACCTCATGGACAGGAATACTATCAGGTCTAGCACTGCTCATAGCATTCATAGTAAAAGCCCCACTATACGGCCTACACCTCTGACTGCCAAAAGCCCACGTAGAAGCACCCATCGCAGGCTCAATACTCCTCGCCGCCCTACTACTAAAGCTAGGAGGATACGGAATTATACGAGTCACTCTATTTATGGGCCCACTGTCCAACCTCCTGCACTACCCCTTCCTAACCCTGGCCCTATGAGGCGCCCTAATGACTAGCTCAATCTGCCTACGACAGACAGACCTAAAATCACTAATCGCTTATTCATCCGTTAGCCACATAGGCCTAGTTATCGCCGCAGGAATAATCCAAACCCACTGATCATTCTCAGGGGCAATGATCCTAATAATTTCCCATGGACTAACTTCCTCCATACTATTCTGCCTAGCCAACACAAACTATGAACGTACGCACAGCCGAATTCTACTACTCACACGAGGCCTACAACCTCTCCTACCACTCATAGCTACCTGATGATTGCTGGCCAATCTAACAAACATAGCCTTACCCCCAACAACAAACCTCATAGCAGAGCTAACCATTATAATCACCTTATTCAACTGATCTGCCTTCACGATCATCCTAACAGGAATCGCAACCCTACTAACCGCCTCCTACACCTTATTCATACTACTAATGACCCAACGAGGCTCAATCCCCTCCCACATCACATCTATGCAAAACTCAACCACGCGAGAACACCTGCTCATAACACTCCACATTATCCCAATATTCCTCCTAATCCTCAAACCCGAACTGATCTCCGGAATCCCCTCATGCAAGTATAGTTTAAACCAAACATTAGACTGTGATTCTAAGAATAGAAGTTCAAACCTTCTTACCTGCCGAGGGGAGGGTTTAACCAACAAGAGCTGCTAACTCTTACATCTGAGCCTAAAACCTCAGCCCCCTTACTTTTAAAGGATAACAGCAATCCACTGGTCTTAGGAACCACCCATCTTGGTGCAAATCCAAGTAAAAGGAGTGAACCCCACACTACTAATCAACTCCCTCACACTACTCACGCTGACAATCCTCCTAACCCCAATCATCCTGCCATTTCTATTTAAAAACTTTAAAAACACCCCACAAGCCACCACCCGCGCTGTTAAAACCGCATTCCTAATTAGCCTAGCCCCTACAACCGCATTCATCTACTCGGGAGTAGAATCTGTCACCTGCCACTGGGAGTGAAAATTCATTATAAACTTTAAAATCCACCTGAGCCTAAAAATAGACCAATACTCAATAACATTTCTTCCAATCGCCCTATTTGTAACATGATCAATCCTACAATTCGCCATATGATACATGGCCTCAGAGCCATACGTAACAAAATTTTTCACCTACCTACTGACATTCCTAGTCGCCATACTCCTCCTAACAACCGCAAACAACATATTCCTCCTATTCGTAGGCTGGGAAGGAGTACGAATCATGTCCTTCCTTCTCATCGGCTGATGACAAGGCCGAGCAGATGCCAACACCGCCGCCCTACAAGCCGTAATCTACAACCGAATCGGAGACGTCGGACTGACCCTGAGCATAGCATGACTAGCTTCAACATTCAACACCTGAGAGATCCAACAAGCCGTACACCCCCACCAAACCCCAATCCTCCCCCTCTTAGGATTAATCCTCGCAGCCGCAGGAAAATCCGCCCAATTTGGACTCCACCCATGACTGCCCGCAGCAATAGAAGGCCCCACCCCAGTATCAGCCCTACTGCACTCCAGTACCATAGTAGTAGCCGGAATCTTCCTGCTCATCCGCATGCACCCCCTGCTAGCCACCAACCAGACAGCCCTAACTGCCTGCCTATGCCTAGGTGCTCTATCAACCCTATTCGCTGCCACATGCGCCCTAACCCAAAATGACATCAAAAAAATCATTGCTTTCTCAACATCCAGCCAACTAGGACTAATAATAGTCACTATCGGACTAAACCTCCCACAACTAGCCTTCCTACACATCTCAACCCATGCCTTCTTTAAAGCCATACTATTCCTATGCTCAGGGTCTATCATCCACAACCTAAACGGAGAACAAGATATCCGAAAGATAGGAGGCCTACAGAAAATACTCCCAGTCACTACTTCCTGCCTAACCATCGGAAACCTGGCGCTGATAGGAACCCCATTCCTAGCCGGATTCTACTCAAAAGACCTCATCATCGAAAGCTTAAACACATCATACCTAAATACTTGAGCCCTACTCCTAACCCTTATAGCCACAGCATTCACCGCAACCTACAGCATCCGCATAACCATCCTAGTCCAAGCTGGACAAACCCGAATCCCCCCAATAGTATCAATAAACGAAAACAACCCACTAATCACCGCCCCCCTAACCCGACTCGCCCTAGGCAGCATTACAGCAGGAATAATCATTACCTCTTTCATCACACCAACCAAAACCCCCCCAATAACCATACCCCTTATCACCAAAACCGCTGCCATCCTCATAACAATCCTAGGAATCATCCTAGGCCCCTCATGTACAGGGCCACACCCCTCTAACGGCGCAAGCTTACATAGAAACATTATTAACAGACCTAGACAGATACAAAAACCCCTACAAGACCACGTATTAACTAACCCTGTTAACCCGACTCAGGAGCGCCTATAAGAGCGATTAAAATCTGTGAAAGGAACTCGGCAAATTAATAAGGCCCGACTGTTTACCAAAAACATAGCCTTCAGCAAATTAAACAAGTATTGAAGGTGATGCCTGCCCAGTGACTTAGGTTTAACGGCCGCGGTATCCTAACCGTGCAAAGGTAGCGCAATCAATTGTCCCATAAATCGAGACTTGTATGAATGGCTAAACGAGGTCTTAACTGTCTCTCACAGATAATCAGTGAAATTGATCTCCCCGTGCAAAAGCGGGGATGTGAACATAAGACGAGAAGACCCTGTGGAACTTAAAAATCAACGACCACCGCGAATCCTCAATCAACCCCACTGGGGCCACTACCATCGCAGAGCCTGGTCGATATTTTTCGGTTGGGGCGACCTTGGAGGAGAACAAATCCTCCAAAAACAAGACCATACCTCTTTACCTAGAGCTACCCCTCAAAGTGCTAACAGTGACCAGACCCAATATAATTGATTAATGGACCAAGCTACCCCAGGGATAACAGCGCAATCCCCCTCAAGAGCCCATATCGACAGGGGGGTTTACGACCTCGATGTTGGATCAGGACATCCTAATGGTGCAGCCGCTATTAAGGGTTCGTTTGTTCAACGATTAACAGTCCTACGTGATCTGAGTTCAGACCGGAGCAATCCAGGTCGGTTTCTATCTATGACACACTCTCCCCAGTACGAAAGGACCGGGAAAGTGGGGCCAATACCACAAGCACGCCCCCCCCCTCTAAGCAGTGAAACCAACTAAACCGTGAAGAGGGCCTTCCCCCACCACTTTCAATCCTAGAAAAGGACCAGCTAGAGTGGCAGAGCCCGGCAAGTGCAGAAGGCTTAAGCCCTTTCCCCAGAGGTTCAAATCCTCTCCCTAGCTTCACCCATGATTCAAATAACAACACTAAGCTGCCTCGTTATATCCCTCCTATACATCATCCCAATCCTGATTGCAGTAGCCTTCCTAACCCTAGTAGAACGGAAAATCCTAAGCTACATACAATCCCGCAAAGGCCCTAACGTTGTCGGGCCTTTTGGCCTACTTCAACCATTTGCGGACGGACTGAAACTATTTACCAAAGAGCCCATCCGACCCTCTACCTCTTCCCCACTTCTATTCATTCTGATACCAATACTAGCCCTTGTCCTAGCCCTCACCACTTGAGCACCACTACCACTCCCATTTCCCCTAGCAGATCTAAACCTCGGAGTTCTCTTCCTAATAGCCATGTCAAGCCTAGCCGTCTACTCAGTCCTATGATCAGGCTGAGCCTCGAACTCAAAATACGCACTAATCGGAGCCCTACGGGCAGTAGCACAGACCATTTCATACGAAGTGACACTGGCCATAATCCTGCTATCAATAATCATACTAAGCGGAAGCTACACACTCAGCTCCTTTGCCATCGCACAGGAGCCTCTATACTTCATTTTCTCCTCATGACCCCTAGCAATAATATGATACGTATCCACCCTAGCAGAGACAAACCGAGCTCCTTTTGACCTCACAGAGGGTGAATCTGAGCTAGTCTCAGGGTTTAACGTTGAATACGCCGCAGGACCCTTCGCCTTATTCTTCCTAGCTGAATATGCGAACATTATGCTAATAAATACACTTACAGCCATCATATTCCTAAACCCAAGCGCCCTAGGGCCACCCACAGAACTATTCCCCGTCATCCTAGCCACAAAAGTCCTCCTACTATCTTCTGGTTTCTTATGGGTCCGAGCTTCATACCCACGATTCCGATATGACCAACTAATGCACCTACTATGAAAAAACTTCCTACCCCTCACACTAGCTCTGTGCCTCTGACACATCAGCATACCTATCTGCTATGCAGGCCTACCTCCTTACATAAGGAAATGTGCCTGAACTACAAAGGGTCACTATGATAAAGTGAACATAGAGGTATAACAGCCCTCTCATTTCCTGTTGACCTTAGAAAAGTAGGAATTGAACCCACACAAGAGAAATCAAAATTCTCCATACTTCCCTTATATTATTTTCTAGTAGAGTCAGCTAATCAAGCTATCGGGCCCATACCCCGAAAATGATGGTTTAACCCCCTCCTCTACTAATGAACCCTTACGCGACCCCAATCATAACCTTCAGCCTCATCTTGGGCACCACAATCACAATTTCCAGCAACCACTGAGTTCTGGCCTGGACAGGACTGGAGATCAACGCACTAGCCATCATTCCCCTAATTGCCAAATCCCACCACCCACGAGCAGTAGAAGCCGCAACGAAATACTTCCTAACCCAAGCAGCTGCTTCCGCCCTGGTCCTATTCTCTAGCATAACCAATGCCTGAGTCACCGGCCAATGAGACATCACACAAATAAACCACCCAACCTCCTGTCTACTACTGACAGCAGCAATCGCTATTAAACTGGGCCTAGTGCCATTTCACTTCTGATTCCCAGAAGTACTACAAGGATCGCCACTAATAACAGCCCTGCTACTCTCGACCCTCATAAAATTCCCCCCACTAACCCTGCTCCTACTAACATCCAAATCCCTCGACCCAGCTCTACTCACCGCCATGGCCCTAGCCTCAACAGCACTAGGAGGCTGAATAGGACTGAACCAAACACAAACACGCAAAATCCTAGCCTTCTCGTCCATCTCCCACTTAGGCTGAATCGCCATCATCCTAGTTTACAGCCCCAAATTGGCCTTACTTACCTTCTACCTATACACAATCATAACATCAGCCGTATTCCTAGCCCTTAACAAAATCAAAGCCCTTAACCTATCCATGATCACAACCTCATGAACAAAAACCCCAGTGCTAAACGCCACCCTAATACTAGTACTTTTATCCCTAGCAGGCCTCCCCCCATTAACAGGCTTTATACCAAAGTGACTTATCATCCAAGAACTAACTAAACAGGAAATAACACCAGCAGCCATGGCAATTGCCATGCTATCACTGCTCAGCCTCTTCTTCTACCTACGCCTCGCATACCACTCAACAATTACCCTTCCCCCCAACTCCTCTAACCACATAAAACAATGATACACTAGCAAAGCCCCAAGCACACCTACTGCGGTCCTTGCCTCACTATCAATCCTCTTACTTCCCCTGTCCCCAATAATACATGCCATTGTCTAGAAACTTAGGATAACACCCCAAACCGAAGGCCTTCAAAGCCTTAAATAAGAGTTAAACCCTCTTAGTTTCTGCACATTAAGACTTACAGAATATTAACCTGTATCTTCTGAATGCAAGTCAGACGCTTTAATTAAGCTAAAGCCTCCCTAGACAGATGGGCTTCGATCCCACAAAACTCTAGTTAACAGCTAAATGCCTAAACCAATTGGCTTCTGCCTACAAAGACCCTGACGCACCCTAGTGCGCATCGATGAGCTTGCAACTCAACATGAATTTCACTACAGAGCCGATAAGAAGAGGAATTAAACCTCTGTAAAAAGGACTACAGCCTAACGCTTCAACACTCAGCCATCTTACCCGTCACCTTCATCAACCGATGACTATTTTCCACTAACCATAAGGATATTGGCACCCTGTACCTCATCTTCGGGGCATGAGCAGGAATAGTCGGCACCGCACTCAGCCTATTAATCCGCGCAGAACTAGGACAACCAGGAACTCTCCTAGGCGACGACCATATTTACAATGTAATCGTTACCGCTCACGCCTTTGTAATAAGCTTCTTTATAGTCATACCCATCATGATCGGAGGATTCGGCAACTGATTAGTCCCCCTCATAATCGGTGCCCCCGACATAGCATTCCCGCGAATAAACAACATAAGCTTTTGACTCCTCCCCCCATCATTCCTCCTCCTACTAGCCTCATCCACTGTAGAAGCTGGCGCCGGCACAGGCTGAACTGTCTACCCTCCCCTAGCAGGTAACCTTGCCCACGCCGGAGCTTCAGTAGACCTGGCTATCTTCTCACTCCACTTAGCCGGTATCTCCTCCATCCTTGGGGCCATCAACTTTATCACCACAGCCATCAACATAAAACCCCCCGCACTCTCACAATACCAAACCCCACTATTTGTCTGATCCGTACTAATTACCGCCATCCTACTCCTTCTATCACTCCCCGTACTCGCCGCCGGTATTACAATATTACTAACTGATCGAAACCTAAACACCACATTCTTCGACCCCGCTGGAGGAGGAGACCCAATCCTGTACCAACACCTATTCTGATTCTTCGGACACCCAGAAGTCTATATTCTGATCCTACCGGGGTTTGGAATCATCTCACACGTAGTCACGTACTACTCAGGCAAAAAGGAGCCCTTCGGCTACATGGGAATAGTCTGAGCCATACTATCCATCGGCTTCCTAGGATTCATCGTCTGAGCTCACCACATGTTTACAGTAGGAATAGACGTTGATACCCGAGCCTACTTTACATCAGCCACTATAATCATTGCCATCCCTACCGGAATCAAAGTATTTAGCTGACTAGCCACCCTGCACGGAGGAACAATCAAATGAGACCCCCCCAATACTATGAGCTCTAGGATTTATCTTCCTATTTACCATCGGAGGATTAACAGGAATCGTTCTTGCAAACTCTTCCCTAGACATCGCCCTGCACGACACGTACTACGTAGTTGCCCACTTCCACTACGTCCTATCCATAGGCGCCGTCTTTGCCATTCTAGCAGGATTTACTCACTGATTCCCACTACTCACTGGGTTTACCCTACACCAAACATGAGCAAAAGCCCACTTCGGGGTAATATTTACAGGAGTAAACCTAACGTTCTTCCCCCAGCACTTCCTAGGCCTAGCAGGAATACCCCGACGATACTCGGACTATCCCGACGCCTACACACTATGAAACACCATTTCCTCCATCGGCTCCCTAATCTCAATAGTAGCCGTAATCATACTAATATTCATCATCTGAGAAGCCTTTCCGGCCAAACGAAAAGTCCTACAACCAGAACTAACTACCACAAACGTTGAATGAATCCACGGCTGCCCTCCCCCATACCATACTTTCGAGGAACCGGCCTTCGTCCAAGTACAAGAAAGGAAGGAATCGAACCCTCACATGCTGGTTTCAAGCCAACTGCATTAACCGCTCATGCTTCTTTCTTATGAGGCGTTAGTAAACCAATTACATAGCCTTGTCAAGACTAAATCACAGGTAAAAATCCTGTACATCTCATGTGGCCAACCACTCCCAACTAGGATTCCAAGACGCCTCATCACCCATCATAGAAGAACTCGTTGAATTCCACGACCACGCCCTAATCGTTGCCCTAGCTATCTGCAGCCTAGTTCTCTACCTTTTAGCCCACATACTAACAGAAAAACTCTCGTCCAATGCTGTAGACGCCCAAGAAGTAGAGCTGATCTGGACAATCCTACCTGCTATCGTCCTGGTACTCCTCGCCCTCCCATCCCTACAAATCCTCTACATAATGGACAAAATCGACGAACCAGACCTCACCCTAAAAGCCATCGGCCACCAATGATACTGAAGCTACGAATACACAGACTTCAAAGACCTATCATTCGACTCCTACATAGTGCCCACCCCAGACTTACCCAACGGCCACTTCCGACTGCTAGAAGTTGACCACCGCGTAGTTATCCCAATAGAATCCCCCATCCGCGTGATCATTACTGCAGGAGACGTACTCCACTCCTGAGCAGTCCCAACGCTCGGAGTTAAAACAGACGCAATCCCAGGCCGACTAAACCAAACTTCATTCATTACCACCCGGCCTGGGATTTTTTACGGACAATGCTCAGAAATTTGCGGGGCTAATCACAGCTACATACCCATTGTAGTAGAATCAACCCCACTCCCACATTTCGAGGCCTGATCGTCCCTTCTATCATCATCCTAATCATTAAGAAGCTATGCAACAGCACTAGCCTTTTAAGCTAGCCAAAGAGGGACTTCCCCCTCCTTAATGATATGCCACAGCTTAACCCCGCACCATGATTTTCAATCATAATTATAACCTGATTAACCCTAGCACTCCTCATCCAACCAAAACTACTAGCCTTCACCACAACCAACCCCCCATCAAATAAGACCTCCCTCACTACCAAACCCACACCATGATCCTGACCATGAACCTAAGCTTCTTTGACCAATTTTCCAGCCCCAATCTATTTGGCATCCCCTTAATCCTACTATCCCTACTCTTCCCAGCCCTACTATTCCCGTCCCCAAACAACCGATGAATCAACAACCGCCTTTCTACTATCCAAACATGACTCCTTCACCTAATCACAAAACAACTAATAGTCCCACTCAACAAAAATGGCCACAAATGAGCCATAATATTTACATCCCTAATAATCATACTTCTTACAATCAACCTTCTAGGCCTCCTTCCATATACATTCACCCCAACCACCCAACTATCTATGAACATAGCCCTAGCCTTCCCACTATGGCTCGCCACACTACTAACAGGCCTACGAAACCAACCATCAGCCTCTTTAGCCCACCTATTACCCGAAGGTACCCCTACACCCCTAATCCCCGCACTAATCCTGATCGAAACAACCAGCCTACTAATCCGCCCCCTAGCCCTCGGAGTCCGCCTTACAGCCAACCTTACAGCAGGACACTTACTCATCCAACTCATCTCTACAGCCTCCATTGCATTAATACCCACCCTTCCTGCAGTATCCATCCTAACAATAATCATCCTACTACTCCTAACCATCCTAGAAGTAGCAGTAGCCATAATCCAGGCCTACGTCTTCGTGCTCCTTCTAAGCCTATACTTACAAGAAAACATCTAATGGCACACCAAGCACACTCATACCACATAGTTGACCCAAGCCCTTGACCAATCTTCGGGGCAGCCGCCGCCCTACTCACAACCTCAGGATTAATCATGTGATTCCACTACAACTCATCCATACTACTAACCCTAGGCCTCATCTCAATACTCCTAGTAATACTCCAATGATGACGAGACATTGTACGAGAAAGCACCTTCCAAGGCCATCACACTCCCACAGTCCAAAAAGGCCTACGATACGGCATAATCCTTTTCATCACATCCGAAGCATTCTTCTTCTTAGGGTTCTTCTGAGCGTTCTTCCACTCGAGCCTGGCCCCAACCCCAGAACTAGGAGGCCAATGACCCCCAACAGGAATTAAACCACTCAACCCGATAGAAGTCCCCCTACTAAACACAGCCATCCTACTAGCCTCAGGCGTTACCGTAACGTGAGCCCATCACAGCATCACAGAAGGAAACCGAAAACACGCCATCCACGCCCTAACCCTAACGATCCTCCTGGGATTCTACTTCACAGCCCTACAAGCAATAGAATACCACGAAGCCCCATTCTCAATCGCCGATAGCGTCTACGGATCTACCTTCTTCGTTGCCACTGGATTCCACGGACTCCACGTAATCATCGGATCCTCCTTCCTGACCGTCTTCCTCTTCCGACTGATCAAGTTCCACTTTACATCAGACCACCACTTCGGATTCGAGGCAGCAGCCTGATACTGACACTTCGTAGACGTCATCTGACTATTCCTCTACATAACCATCTACTGATGAGGATCTTGCTCTTCTAGTATATTAATTACAATTGACTTCCAATCTCTAGAATCTGGTATAAACCCAGAGGAGAGCAATGAACGCACTCATGTTCATATTCGCCCTATCATCAATCCTAAGCGCCGCCCTAACCGCATTAAACTTCTGACTCGCCCAAATAAACCCCGACTCAGAGAAACTCTCACCGTACGAATGTGGATTCGACCCACTTGGATCTGCTCGATTACCATTCTCAGTCCGATTCTTCCTCAGTAGCCATCCTGTTCGTCCTATTCGACCTAGAAATCGCCCTCCTACTCCCCCTGCCATGAGCCGTCCAACTCCAATCCCCCCTAATGACCCTCACCTGAACTGTAGTGATCCTCCTTCTCCTAACACTCGGACTGGCCTACGAGTGAATTCAAGGGGGCCTAGAATGAGCAGAATAACAGAAAGTTAGTCTAACCAAAAAGATAGCTGGTTTCGACCCAGCAGATTACAGCCAACCCTGTAACTTTCTTATGTCGCCCCTACATTTAAGCTTCTACTCAGCCTTCATTTTCAGCGGACTAGGACTAGCCTTCCACCGAACCCACCTAGTATCCGCCCTACTATGCCTTGAAAGCATAATATTATCGATATTCGTAGGCCTATCAATATGATCCATCGAAAACCAAGTCTCCTCATTCACCATGGTACCAATTCTCATGCTAACCTTCTCAGCGTGTGAGGCGGGCACAGGCCTGGCCATCCTAGTAGCCTCCACCCGCACACATGGCTCCGACCATCTACACAACCTAAACCTCCTGCAATGCTAAAAATCATCCTACCCACAATCATACTTCTTCCAACAGCCCTGCTGTCTCCACCAAAATTTCTATGGACTAACACCACCTTATACAGCCTCCTAATCGCTGCCCTAAGCCTACAGTGATTAATCCCAACCTACTACCCCTACAAATTTTTATCCAACTGAACAGGAATTGACCAAATCTCATCCCCCCTCCTAGTACTATCCTGCTGACTACTCCCACTCATAATCATAGCAAGCCAAAACCACCTGCAACAAGAACCCCTACAACGCAAACGAATCTTTATCTCAACCTTAGTCGCAGTCCAGCCATTCATCCTACTAGCCTTTTCCACCACAGAACTAGCACTATTTTACATCTCATTTGAAGCAACCCTCATTCCCACCCTAATCTTAATCACCCGATGGGGGAACCAACCAGAACGCCTAAGCGCTGGCATCTACCTGCTATTCTACACGCCAGTAAGCTCTCTACCCCTGCTAATCACAATCATACACCTATACGTGAAAATTGGCACCCTGCACCTGCCAACCCTACAACTAACCCACCCAACCCTATCCACCTCATGGACAGGAATACTATCAGGTCTAGCACTGCTCATAGCATTCATAGTAAAAGCCCCACTATACGGCCTACACCTCTGACTGCCAAAAGCCCACGTAGAAGCACCCATCGCAGGCTCAATACTCCTCGCCGCCCTACTACTAAAGCTAGGAGGATACGGAATTATACGAGTCACTCTATTTATGGGCCCACTGTCCAACCTCCTGCACTACCCCTTCCTAACCCTGGCCCTATGAGGCGCCCTAATGACTAGCTCAATCTGCCTACGACAGACAGACCTAAAATCACTAATCGCTTATTCATCCGTTAGCCACATAGGCCTAGTTATCGCCGCAGGAATAATCCAAACCCACTGATCATTCTCAGGGGCAATGATCCTAATAATTTCCCATGGACTAACTTCCTCCATACTATTCTGCCTAGCCAACACAAACTATGAACGTACGCACAGCCGAATTCTACTACTCACACGAGGCCTACAACCTCTCCTACCACTCATAGCTACCTGATGATTGCTGGCCAATCTAACAAACATAGCCTTACCCCCAACAACAAACCTCATAGCAGAGCTAACCATTATAATCACCTTATTCAACTGATCTGCCTTCACGATCATCCTAACAGGAATCGCAACCCTACTAACCGCCTCCTACACCTTATTCATACTACTAATGACCCAACGAGGCTCAATCCCCTCCCACATCACATCTATGCAAAACTCAACCACGCGAGAACACCTGCTCATAACACTCCACATTATCCCAATATTCCTCCTAATCCTCAAACCCGAACTGATCTCCGGAATCCCCTCATGCAAGTATAGTTTAAACCAAACATTAGACTGTGATTCTAAGAATAGAAGTTCAAACCTTCTTACCTGCCGAGGGGAGGGTTTAACCAACAAGAGCTGCTAACTCTTACATCTGAGCCTAAAACCTCAGCCCCCTTACTTTTAAAGGATAACAGCAATCCACTGGTCTTAGGAACCACCCATCTTGGTGCAAATCCAAGTAAAAGGAGTGAACCCCACACTACTAATCAACTCCCTCACACTACTCACGCTGACAATCCTCCTAACCCCAATCATCCTGCCATTTCTATTTAAAAACTTTAAAAACACCCCACAAGCCACCACCCGCGCTGTTAAAACCGCATTCCTAATTAGCCTAGCCCCTACAACCGCATTCATCTACTCGGGAGTAGAATCTGTCACCTGCCACTGGGAGTGAAAATTCATTATAAACTTTAAAATCCACCTGAGCCTAAAAATAGACCAATACTCAATAACATTTCTTCCAATCGCCCTATTTGTAACATGATCAATCCTACAATTCGCCATATGATACATGGCCTCAGAGCCATACGTAACAAAATTTTTCACCTACCTACTGACATTCCTAGTCGCCATACTCCTCCTAACAACCGCAAACAACATATTCCTCCTATTCGTAGGCTGGGAAGGAGTACGAATCATGTCCTTCCTTCTCATCGGCTGATGACAAGGCCGAGCAGATGCCAACACCGCCGCCCTACAAGCCGTAATCTACAACCGAATCGGAGACGTCGGACTGACCCTGAGCATAGCATGACTAGCTTCAACATTCAACACCTGAGAGATCCAACAAGCCGTACACCCCCACCAAACCCCAATCCTCCCCCTCTTAGGATTAATCCTCGCAGCCGCAGGAAAATCCGCCCAATTTGGACTCCACCCATGACTGCCCGCAGCAATAGAAGGCCCCACCCCAGTATCAGCCCTACTGCACTCCAGTACCATAGTAGTAGCCGGAATCTTCCTGCTCATCCGCATGCACCCCCTGCTAGCCACCAACCAGACAGCCCTAACTGCCTGCCTATGCCTAGGTGCTCTATCAACCCTATTCGCTGCCACATGCGCCCTAACCCAAAATGACATCAAAAAAATCATTGCTTTCTCAACATCCAGCCAACTAGGACTAATAATAGTCACTATCGGACTAAACCTCCCACAACTAGCCTTCCTACACATCTCAACCCATGCCTTCTTTAAAGCCATACTATTCCTATGCTCAGGGTCTATCATCCACAACCTAAACGGAGAACAAGATATCCGAAAGATAGGAGGCCTACAGAAAATACTCCCAGTCACTACTTCCTGCCTAACCATCGGAAACCTGGCGCTGATAGGAACCCCATTCCTAGCCGGATTCTACTCAAAAGACCTCATCATCGAAAGCTTAAACACATCATACCTAAATACTTGAGCCCTACTCCTAACCCTTATAGCCACAGCATTCACCGCAACCTACAGCATCCGCATAACCATCCTAGTCCAAGCTGGACAAACCCGAATCCCCCCAATAGTATCAATAAACGAAAACAACCCACTAATCACCGCCCCCCTAACCCGACTCGCCCTAGGCAGCATTACAGCAGGAATAATCATTACCTCTTTCATCACACCAACCAAAACCCCCCCAATAACCATACCCCTTATCACCAAAACCGCTGCCATCCTCATAACAATCCTAGGAATCATCCTAGCCCTAGAACTATCGAACATAACACACACCCTCACTCACCCCAAACCAAACCCCCTCATAAACTTCTCCTCTGCATTAGGGTACTTCAACCCCCTAGTACACCGATTCTTCTCCAAAAACCTACTAGAAAAGGGACAAAACATTGCCCTACACTTGATCGACCTCTCCTGACTCAAAAAAATAGGGCCAGAGGGCCTTGCTGAACTACAAGTAGCCGCAAGCAAAGCCGCAACCTCAATACACACAGGGCTAATTAAGGCCTACCTAGGATCCTTCGCCCTCTCCATCCTGGTAATAATCCTAATAACACACAGACTCACTAATGGCCCCTAACATCCGCAAATCCCATCCCCTACTAAAAATAATCAACAACTCCCTAATCGACCTACCCGCCCCCTCCAACATCTCTGCCTGATGAAACTTCGGCTCCCTTCTAGCCATCTGCTTAGCCACACAAATCCTAACAGGCCTGCTACTAGCCATACACTACACCGCAGACACTTCACTCGCCTTCTCCTCAGTAGCTCACACATGCCGAGACGTCCAGTACGGATGGCTCATCCGCAACCTCCACGCCAACGGTGCTTCGCTCTTCTTTATCTGCATCTACTTACACATCGGACGAGGCCTCTACTACGGCTCCTACCTATACAAAGAAACCTGAAACACAGGAGTAATCCTCCTACTCACCCTAATAGCAACTGCCTTCGTAGGGTATGTCCTACTATGAGGACAAATGTCATTCTGAGGGGCCACCGTAATCACCAACCTATTCTCAGCCATCCCGTACATTGGGCAAACTCTAGTAGAATGAGCCTGAGGAGGATTCTCAGTAGACAATCCAACCTTAACCCGATTCTTCGCCATCCACTTCCTACTGCCCTTCCTAATTGCAGGAATCACCCTAGTCCACCTAACCTTCCTACACGAATCAGGCTCAAATAACCCACTAGGAATCGTATCAGACTGCGACAAAATCCCATTCCACCCATACTTCTCCATTAAAGACAGCTTACGGCTTACCCTAATAATCACCCCTCTAATAGCACTAGCCCTATTTTCACCGAACCTCCTGGTTCTTGGAATCCTAGTTGGGAGTGGTTGGCCACATGAGATGTACAGGATTTTTACCTGTGATTTAGTCTTGACAAGGCTATGTAATTGGTTTACTAACGTCTCATAAGAAAGAAGGATGAGCGGTTAATGCAGTTGGCTTGAAACCCATCCCCAGTGGTGCAAGTGCACTCTCTGAACTCACTGAAGTGCATCCCCAGTGGTGTCAGTGCAATCTCTGGACTCACTGCAGTGCATCCCCAGTGGTGCCAGTGCACTCTCTGGACTCACTGCACTGCAGCCCCAGTGGTGCCAGTGCACTCTCTGGACTCACTGCAGTGCATCCCCAGTGGTGCCAGTGCACTCTCTGGACTCACTGCAGTGCATCCCCAGTGGTGCCAGTGCACTCTCTGGACTCACTGCACTGCATCCCCAGTGGTGCCAGTGCACTCTCTGGACAAACTGAAGTGCATCACCAGTGGTGCCAGTGCACTCTCTGCACTCACTGCACTGCATGTCCAGTGGTGCCAGTGCGCTCTCTGGAGTCACAGCACTGCATCCCCAGTGGTGCCAGTGCAATCTCTGGACTCACTGCACTGCATCCCCAGTGGTGCCAGTGCACTCTCTGGACTCACTGAAGTGCATCCCCATTGGTGCCATTGCACTCTCTGGACTCACTGCACTGCATCCCCAGTGGTGCCAGTGCACTCACTGGACTGACTACACTGCATCCCCAGTGGTGCCAGTGCGCTCTCCGGAGTCACAGCACTGCATCCCCAGTGGTGCCAGTGCACTCACTGGACACACTGTACTGCATCACAGGTGGTGCCAGTGCACTCTCTGCACTCACTGCACAGCATCCCCAGTGGTGCCAGTGCATTCACTGGACTCACTGGACTGCATCACCAGTGGTGCCAGTGCACTCTCTGGACTCACTGCAGTGCATCCCCAGTGGTGCCAGTGCACTCTCTGGACTCACTGCAGTGCATCCCCAGTGGTGTCAGTGCACTCTCTGGACTCAGTGCACTGCATCCCCTGTGGTGCCAGTGCACTCTCTGGACTCACTGCAGTGCATCCCCAGTGGTGCCAGTGCACTCTCTGGACTCACTGCACTGCATCCCCAGTGGTGCCAGTGCAATCTCTGGACTCACTGTAGTGCATCCCCAGTGGTGCCAGTGCACTCTCTGGACTCACTGTAGTGCATCCCCAGTGGTGCCAGTGCACTCTCTGGAGTCACTGCACTGCATCCCCAGTGGTGCCAGTGCACTCTCTGGACTCACTGCAGTGCATCCCCAGTGGCGCCAGTGCACTCTCTGGACTCACTGCACTGCATCCCCAGTGGTGCCAGGGCACTCTCTGCACTCACTGCACTGCATTCCCAGTGGTGCCAGTGTAGTCTCTGGACTCACTGCACTGCATCCCCAGTGGTGCCAGTGCACTCTCTGGACTCACTGCAGTGCATCCCCAGTGGTGCCAGTGCACTCTCTGGACTCACTGCACTGCATCCCCAGTGGTGCCAGTGCACTCTCTGGACTCACTGCACTGCATCCCCAGTGGTGCTAGTGCACTCTCTCGAGTCACTGCACTACATCCCCAGTAGTGCCAGTGCACTTCACTGGACTCACTGTACTGCATCATCGGTGGTGCCAGTGCACTCTCTGGACTCACTGCACTGCATCCCCAGTGGTGCCAGTGTACTCTCTGGACTCACTGCACTGCAGGCCCAGTGGTACCAGTGCACTCACTGGACTCACTGTGCTGCATCACCAGTGGTGCCAGTGCACTCTCTGGACTCACTGCACTGCATCCCCAGTGGTTCCAGTGCATTCACTGGACTCACTGTACTGCATCTCCAGTGGTGCCAGTGCACTCTCTGGACTCACTGCACTGCATCCCCAGTGGTGCCAGTGAGCTCTCTGGACTCACTGCACTGCATCCCCAGTGGTGCCAGTCTACTCACAGGATTCACTGCACTGCATCCCCAGTGGTGCTAGTGCAGTCTCTGGACTCACTGCAGTGCATCCCCAGTGGTGCCAGTGCACTCTCTGGACTCACTGAAGTGCATTCTCAGTGGTGCCAGTGCACTCTCTGGGCTCACTGAAGTGCATCCCCAGTGGTGCCAGTACACTCACTAGACTCACTGCACTGCATCCCCAGTGGTGCCAGTGCACTCTCTGGACTCACTGCACTGCATCCCCAGTGGTGCCAGTGCACTCTCTGGACTCACTGTAGTGCATCCCCAGTGGTGCCAGTGCACTCTCTGGACTCACTGCAGTGCATCCCCAGTGGTGCCAGTGCACTCTCTGGACTCACTGCACTGCATCCCCAGTGGTGCCAGTGAAGTCTTTGGACTCACTGCACTGCATCCCCAGTGGTGCCAGTGCACTCTGTGGAGTCACTGAAGTGCATCCCCAGTGGTGCCAGTGCACTCTCTGGACTCACTGCACTGCATGTCCAGTGGTGCCAGTGCACTCTCTGGACTCACTGTACTGCATCCCCACTGGTGCCAGTGCACTATGTGGACTCACTGTACTGCATCCCCAGTGGTGCCAGTGCACTCTCTGGACTCACTGCAGTGCATCCCCAGTGCTGCCAGTACACTCTCTGGACTCACTGCAGTGCATCCCCAGTGGTGCCAGTGCACTCTCTGGACTCACTGCAGTGCATCCCCAGTGGTGCCAGTGCACTCTCTGGACTCACTGCACTGCATCCCCAGTGGTGCCAGTGCACTCTCTGGACAAACTGAAGTGCATCACCAGTGGTGCCAGTGCACTCTCTGCACTCACTGCACTGCATGTCCAGTGGTGCCAGTGCGCTCTCTGGAGTCACAGCACTGCATCCCCAGTGGTGCCAGTGCAATCTCTGGACTCACTGTACTGCATCCCCAGTGGTGACAGTGCACTCTCTGGACTCACTGCAGTGCATCCCCAGTGGTGCCAGTGCACTCTCTGGACTCACTGCAGTGCATCCCCAGTGGTGCCAGTGCACTCTCTGGACTCACTGTACTGCATCACCAGAGGTGCCAGTGCACTCTCTGGACTCACTGCAGTGCATCCCCAGTGGTGCCAGTACACTCTCTGGACTCACTGCAGTGCATCCCCAGTGGCGCCAGTGCACTCTCTGGACTCACTGCACTGCATCCCCAGTGGTGCCAGTGCACTCTCTGCACTCACTGCACTGCATTCCCAGTTGTGCCAGTGAAGTCTCTGGACTCACTGCAGTGCATTCCCTCTGGTGCCAGTGCACTCTCTGGACTCACGGCACTGCATCCCCAGTGGTGCCAGTGCACTCTCTGGACTCACTGCACTGCATCCCCAGTGGTGCCAGTGCACTCTCTGGACTCACTGCACTGCATCCCCAGTGGTGCCAGTGCACTCTCTCGAGTCACTGCACTACATCCCCAGTAGTGCCAGTGCACTTCACTGGACTCACTGTACTGCATCATCGGTGGTGCCAGTGCACTCTCTGGACTCACTGCACTGCATCCCCAGTGGTGCCAGTGTACTCTCTGGACTCACTGCACTGCAGGCCCAGTGGTACCAGTGCACTCACTGGACTCACTGTACTGCATCACCAGTGGTGCCAGTGCACTCTCTGGACTCACTGCACTGCATCACCAGTGGTTCCAGTGCATTCACTGGACTCACTGTACTGCATCTCCAGTGGTGCCAGTGCACTCTCTGGACTCACTGCACTGCATCCCCAGTGGTGCCAGTGAGCTCTCTGGACTCACTGCACTGCATCCCCAGTGGTGCCAGTGCACTCTCTGGACTCACTGAAGTGCATTCTCAGTGGTGCCAGTGCACTCTCTGGGCTCACTGAAGTGCATCCCCAGTGGTGCCAGTACACTCACTGGACTCACTGCACTACATCCCCAGTGGTGCCAGTGCACTCTCTGGACTCACTGTAGTGCATCCCCAGTGGTGCCAGTGCACTCTCTGGACTCACTGCACTGCATCCCCAGTGGTGCCAGTGAAGTCTTTGGACTCACTGCACTGCATCCCCAGTGGTGCCAGTGCACTCTGTGGAGTCACTGAAGTGCATCCCCAGTGGTGCCAGTGCACTCTCTGGACTCACTGCACTGCATGTCCAGTGGTGCCAGTGCACTCTCTGGACTCACTGTACTGCATCCCCACTGGTGCCAGTGCACCATGTGGACTCACTGTACTGCATCCCCAGTGGTGACAGTGCACTCTCTGGACTAACTGCAGTGCATCCCCAGTGGTGCCAGTGCACTCTCTGGACTCACTGCAGTGCATCCCCAGTGGTGCCAGTGCACTCTCTGGTCTCACTGCAGTGCATCCCCAGTGGTGCCAGTGCAGTCTCTGGACTCACTGCACTGCATCCCCAGTGGTGCCAGTGCACTCTCTGGACTCACTGCACCGCATCCCCAGTGGTGTCAGTGCACTCTCTGGACTCACTGGACTGCACCCCCAGTGGTGCCAGTGCACTCACTGGACTGACTGCACTGCATCCCCAGTGGTGCCAGTGCGCTCTCTGGAGTCACAGCACTGCATCCCCAGTGGTGCCAGTGCACTCTCTGGACTCACTGCAGGGCATCCCCATTGGTGCCAGTGCACTGTCTGGACTCACTGCAGTGCATCCCCAGTGGTGCCAGTGCACTCTCTGGACTCACTGCACTGCATGTCCAGTGGTGCCAGTGTACTCTCTGGACTCACTGCAGTGCATCCCCAGTGGTGCCAGAGCACTCTCTGGACTCACTGCACTGCATCCCCAGTGGTGCCACTGCACTCTCTGGACTCACTGCACTGCATCCCCAGTGGTGTCAGTGCACTCTCTGGACTCACTGAAGTGCATACCCAGTTGTGCCAGTGCACTCTCTGGACTCAATGCACTGCATCCCCAGTGGTGCCAGTGCACTCTCTGGACTCAGTGCACTGCATCCCCAGTGGTGCCAGTGCAATCTCTGGACTCACTGTAGTGCATCCCCAGTGGTGCCAGTGCACTCTCTGGACTCACTGCAGTGCATCCCCAGTGGTGCCAGTGCACTCTCTGGACTCACTGTACTGCATCACCAGTGGTGCCAGTGCACTCTCTGGACTCACTGCACTGCATCCCCAGTGGTGCCAGTGCACTCTCTGGACTCACTGCACTGCATCCCCAGTGGTGCCAGTGCACTCTCTGGACTCACTGCACTGCATCCCCAGTGGTGCCAGTGCACTCTCTGGACTCATTGCAGTGCATCCCCAGTGGTGCCAGTGCACTCTCTGGACTCACTGTACTGCATCCCCACTGGTACCAGTGCACTCTGTGGACTCACTGTACTGCATCCCCAGTGGTGCCAGTGCACTCTCTGGACTCACTGCAGTGCATCCCAAGTGGTGCCAGTGCACTCTCTGGACTCACTGCACTGCATCCCCAGTGGTGCCAGTGCACTCTCTGGACTCACTGCACTGCATCATCAGTGGTGCCAGTGCACTCTCTGGACTCACTGCAGTGCATCCACAGTGGTGCCAGTGAACTCACTGGACTCACTGCAGTGCATTCCCTCTGGTGCCAGTGCACTCTCTGGACTCACGGCACTGCATCCCCAGTGGTGCCAGTGCACTCTCTGGACTCACTGCACTGCAGCCCCAGTGGTGCCAGTGCACTCTCTGGACTCACTGCAGTGCATCCCCAGTGGTGCCAGTGCACTCTCTGGACTCACTGCAGTGCATCCCCAGTGGTGCCAGTGCACTCTCTGGACTCACTGCACTGCATCCCCAGTGGTGCCAGTGCACTCTCTGGACAAACTGAAGTGCATCACCAGTGGTGCCAGTGCACTCTCTGCACTCACTGCACTGCATGTCCAGTGGTGCCAGTGCGCTCTCTGGAGTCACAGCACTGCATCCCCAGTGGTGCCAGTGCAATCTCTGGACTCACTGCACTGCATCCCCAGTGGTGCCAGTGCACTCTCTGGACTCACTGAAGTGCATCCCCATTGGTGCCATTGCACTCTATGGACTCAATGCACTGCATCCCCAGTGGTGCCAGTGCACTCACTGGACTGACTACACTGCATCCCCAGTGGTGCCAGTGCGCTCTCCGGAGTCACAGCACTGCATCCCCAGTGGTGCCAGTGCACTCACTGGACACACTGTACTGCATCACAGGTGGTGCCAGTGCACTCTCTGCACTCACTGCACAGCATCCCCAGTGGTGCCAGTGCATTCACTGGACTCACTGGACTGCATCACCAGTGGTGCTAGTGCACTCTCTGGACTCACTGCAGTGCATCCCCAGTGGTGCCAGTGCACTCTCTGGACTCACTGTACTGCATCACCAGTGGTGCCAGTGCACTCTCTGGACTCACTGCACTGCATCCCCAGTGGTGCCAGAGCACTCTCTGGACTCACTGCACTGCATCCCCAGTGGTGCCAGTGCACTCTCTGGACTCACTGCACCGCATCCCCAGTGGTGTCAGTGCACTCTCTGGACTCAGTGCACTGCATCCCCTGTGGTGCCAGTGCACTCTCTGGACTCACTGCAGTGCATCCCCAGTGGTGCCAGTGCACTCTCTGGACTCACTGCACTGCATCCCCAGTGGTGCCAGTGCAATCTCTGGACTCACTGTAGTGCATCCCCAGTGGTGCCAGTGCACTCTCTGGACTCACTGCAGTGCATCCCCAGTGGTGCCAGTGCACTCTCTGGACTCACTGCACTGCATCCCCAGTGGTGCCAGTGCACTCTCTGGACTCACTGCAGTGCATCCCCAGTGGCGCCAGTGCACTCTCTGGACTCACTGCACTGCATCCCCAGTGGTGCCAGTGCACTCTCTGCACTCACTGCACTGCATTCCCAGTGGTGCCAGTGTAGTGTCTGGACTCACTGCACTGCATCCCCAGTGGTGCCAGTGCACTCTCTGGACTCACTGCAGTGCATCCCCAGTGGTGCCAGTGCACTCTCTGGACTCACTGCACTGCATCCCCAGTGGTGCCAGTGCACTCTCTGGACTCACTGCACTGCATCCCCAGTGGTGCCAGTGCACTCTCTCGAGTCACTGCACTACATCCCCAGTAGTGCCAGTGCACTTCACTGGACTCACTGTACTGCATCATCGGTGGTGCCAGTGCACTCTCTGGACTCACTGCACTGCATCCCCAGTGGTGCCAGTGTACTCTCTGGACTCACTGCACTGCAGGCCCAGTGGTACCAGTGCACTCACTGGACTCACTGTGCTGCATCACCAGTGGTGCCAGTGCACTCTCTGGACTCACTGCACTGCATCCCCAGTGGTGCCAGTGCAATCTCTGGACTCACTGTAGTGCATCCCCAGTGGTGCCAGGGCACTCTCTGGACTCACTGCAGTGCATCCCCAATGGTGCCAGTGCACTCTCTGGACTCACTGCACTGCATCCCCAGTGGTGCCAGTGCACTCTCTGGACTCACTGCAGTGCATCCCCAGTGGCGCCAGTGCACTCTCTGGACTCACTGCACTGCATCCCCAGTGGTGCCAGTGCACTCTCTGCACTCACTGCACTGCATTCCCAGTGGTGCCAGTGTAGTCTCTGGACTCACTGCACTGCATCCCCAGTGGTGCCAGTGCACTCTCTGGACTCACTGCAGTGCATCCCCAGTGGTGCCAGTGCACTCTCTGGACTCACTGCACTGCATCCCCAGTGGTGCCAGTGCACTCTCTGGACTCACTGCACTGCATCCCTAGTGGTGCCAGTGCACTCTCTCGAGTCACTGCACTACATCCCCAGTAGTGCCAGTGCACTTCACTGGACTCACTGTACTGCATCATCGGTGGTGCCAGTGCACTCTCTGGACTCACTGCACTGCATCCCCAGTGGTGCCAGTGTACTCTCTGGACTCACTGCACTGCAGGCCCAGTGGTACCAGTGCACTCACTGGACTCACTGTGCTGCATCACCAGTGGTGCCAGTGCACTCTCTGGACTCACTGCACTGCATCCCCAGTGGTTCCAGTGCATTCACTGGACTCACTGTACTGCATCTCCAGTGGTGCCAGTGCACTCTCTGGACTCACTGCACTGCATCCCCAGCGGTGCCAGTGAGCTCTCTGGACTCACTGCACTGCATCCCCAGTGGTGCCAGTCTACTCACAGGATTCACTGCACTGCATCCCCAGTGGTGCTAGTGCAGTCTCTGGACTCACTGCAGTGCATCCCCAGTGGTGCCAGTGCACTCTCTGGACTCACTGAAGTGCATTCTCAGTGGTGCCAGTGCACTCTCTGGGCTCACTGAAGTGCATCCCCAGTGGTGCCAGTACACTCACTAGACTCACTGCACTGCATCCCCTGTGGTGCCAGTGCACTCTCTGGACACACTGCACTGCATCCCCAGTGGTGCCAGTGCACTCTCTGGACTCACTGTAGTGCATCCCCAGTGGTGCCAGTGCACTCTCTGGACTCACTGCAGTGCATCCCCAGTGGTGCCAGTGCACTCTCTGGACTCACTGCACTGCATCCCCAGTGGTGCCAGTGAAGTCTTTGGACTCACTGCACTGCATCCCCAGTGGTGCCAGTGCACTCTGTGGAGTCACTGAAGTGCATCCCCAGTGGTGCCAGTGCACTCTCTGGACTCACTGCACAGCATGTCCAGTGGTGCCAGTGCACTCTCTGGACTCACTGTACTGCATCCCCAGTGGTGCCAGTGCACTATGTGGACTCACTGTACTGCATCCCCAGTGGTGACAGTGCACTCTCTGGACTAACTGCAGTGCATCCCCAGTGGTGCCAGTGCACTCTCTGGACTCACTGCACTGCATCCCCAGTGGTGCCAGTGCACTCTCTGGACTCACTGTACTGCATCACCAGTGGTGCCAGTGCACTCTCTGGACTCACTGCAGTGCATCCCCAGTGGTGCCAGTACACTCTCTGGACTCACTGCAGTGCATCCCCAGTGGCGCCAGTGCACTCTCTGGACTCACTGCACTGCATCCCCAGTGGTGCCAGTGCACTCTCTGCACTCACTGCACTGCATTCCCAGTTGTGCCAGTGAAGTCTCTGGACTCACTGCACTGCATCCCAACTGCTGCCAGTGCGCTCTCTGGACTCACTGCACTGCATCCCCAGTGGTGCCAGTGCACTCTCTGGACTCACTGCACTGCATCCCCAGTGGTGCCAGTGCACTCTCTCGAGTCACTGCACTACATCCCCAGTAGTGCCAGTGCACTTCACTGGACTCACTGTACTGCATCATCGGTGGTGCCAGTGCACTCTCTGGACTCACTGCACTGCATCCCCAGTGGTGCCAGTGTACTCTCTGGACTCACTGCACTGCAGGCCCAGTGGTACCAGTGCACTCACTGGACTCACTGTACTGCATCACCAGTGGTGCCAGTGCACTCTCTGGACTCACTGCACTGCATCACCAGTGGTTCCAGCGCATTCACTGGACTCACTGTACTGCATCTCCAGTGGTGCCAGTGCACTCTCTGGACTCACTGCACTGCATCCCCAGTGGTGCCAGTGAGCTCTCTGGACTCACTGCACTGCATCCCCCGTGGTGCCAGTGCACTCTCTGGACTCACTGAAGTGCATTCTCAGTGGTGCCAGTGCACTCTCTGGGCTCACTGAAGTGCATCCCCAGTGGTGCCAGTACACTCACTGGACTCACTGCACTACATCCCCAGTGGTGCCAGTGCACTCTCTGGACTCACTGTAGTGCATCCCCAGTGGTGCCAGTGCACTCTCTGGACTCACTGCAGTGCATCCCCAGTGGTGCCAGTGCACTCTCTGGACTCACTGCACTGCATCCCCAGTGGTGCCAGTGAAGTCTTTGGACTCACTGCACTGCATCCCCAGTGGTGCCAGTGCACTCTGTGGAGTCACGGAAGTGCATCCCCAGTGGTGCCAGTGCACTCTCTGGACTCACTGCACTGCATGTCCAGTGGTGCCAGTGCACTCTCTGGACTCACTGTACTGCATCCCCACTGGTGCCAGTGCACTATGTGGACTCACTGTACTGCATCCCCAGTGGTGACAGTGCACTCTCTGGACTAACTGCAGTGCATCCCCAGTGGTGCCAGTGCACTCTCTGGACTCACTGCAGTGCATCCCCAGTGGTGCCAGTGCACTCTCTGGTCTCACTGCAGTGCATCCCCAGTGGTGCCAGTGCAGTCTCTGGACTCACTGCACTGCATCCCCAGTGGTGCCAGTGCACTTTCTGGACTCACTGCACCGCATCCCCAGTGGTGTCAGTGCACTCTCTGGACTCACTGTACTGCACCCCCAGTGGTGCCAGTGCACTCACTGGACTGACTGCACTGCATCCCCAGTGGTGCCAGTGCGCTCTCTGGAGTCACAGCACTGCATCCCCAGTGGTGCCAGTGCACTCTCTGCACTCACTGCAGGGCATCCCCATTGGTGCCAGTGCACTGTCTGGACTCACTGCAGTGCATCCCCAGTGGTGCCAGTACACTCTCTGGACTCCTGCAGGGCATCCCCATTGGTGCCAGTGCACTCACTGGACTGCATCCCCAGTGGTGCCAGTGCACTCTCTGGACTCACTGCACTGCATCCCCAGTGGTGCCAGTGTACTCTCTGGACTCACTGCAGTGCATCCCCAGTGGTGCCAGAGCACTCTCTGGACTCACTGCACTGCATCCCCAGTGGTGCCACTGCACTCTCTGGACTCACTGCACTGCATCCCCAGTGGTGTCAGTGCACTCTCTGGACTCACTGAAGTGCATACCCAGTTGTGCCAGTGCACTCTCTGGACTCAATGCACTGCATCCCCAGTGGTGCCAGTGCACTCTCTGGACTCAGTGCACTGCATCCCCAGTGGTGCCAGTGCAATCTCTGGACTCACTGTAGTGCATCCCCAGTGGTGCCAGTGCACTCTCTGGACTCACTGCAGTGCATCCCCAGTGGTGCCAGTGCACTCTCTGGACTCACTGTACTGCATCACCTGTGGTGCCAGTGCACTCTCTGGACTCACTGCACTGCATCCCCAGTGGTGCCAGTGCACTCTCTGGACTCACTGCACTGCATCCCCAGTGGTGCCAGTGCACTCTCTGGACTCACTGCACTGCATCCCCAGTGGTGCCAGTGCACTCTCTGGACTCACGGAAGTGCATCCCCAGTGGTGCCAGTGCACTCTCTGGACTCACTGTACTGCATCCCCACTGGTACCACTGCACTCTGTGGACTCACTGTACTGCATCCCCAGTGGTGACAGTGCACTCTCTGGACTCACTGCAGTGCATCCCCAGTGGTGCCAGTGCACTCTCTGGACTCACTGCAGTGCATCCCCAGTGGTGCCAGTGCACTCTCTGGAGTCACAGCACTGCATCCCCAGTGGTGCCAGTGCACTCTCTGGACTCACTGCAGTGCATCCACAGTGGTGCCAGTGCACTCACTGGACTCACTGCAGTGCATTCCCTCTGGTGCCAGTGCACTCTCTGGACTCACGGCACTGCATCCCCAGTGGTGCCAGTGCACTCTCTGGACTCACTGCACTGCATCCCCAGTGGTGCGAGTGCACTCTCTGGAGTCACTGAAGTGCATCTCCAGTGGTGCCAGTGCACTCTCTGGACTCACTGCACTGCATCCCCAGTGGTGCCAGTGCACTCTCTGGACTCACTGAACTGCATCCCCAGTGGTGCCAGTGCACTCTCTGGACTCACTGAGGTGCATCCCCAGTGGTGCCAGTGCACTCTCTGGAGTCACTGAAGTGCATCTCCAGTGGTGCCAGTGCACTCTCTGGACTCACTGCACTGCATCCCCAGTGGTGCCAGTGCACTCTCTGGACTCACTGAACTGCATCCCCAGTGGTGCCAGTGCACTCTCTGGACTCACTGCACTGCATCCCCAGTGCTGCCAGTGCACTCTCTGGACTCACTGCACTGCATCCCTAGTGGTGCCACTGCACTCTCTGGACTCACTGCACTGCTTCCCCAGTGGTGCCAGTGCACTCTCTGGACTCACTGCACTGCATCCCCAGTGGTGCCAGAGCACTCACTGGACTCACTGCAGTGCATCCCCACTGGTGCCAGTGTACTCTCTGGACTCACTGCACTGCATCCCCAGTGGTGCCAGTGCACTCTCTGGACTCACTGCACTGCATCCCCAGTGGTTCCAGCGCACTCTCTGGACTCACTGCACTGCATCCCCAGTGGTGCTAGTGCACTCTGTGGACTCACTGCAGTGCATCCCCAGTGGTGCCAGTGCACTCTCTGGACTCACTGAAGTGCATTCTCAGTGGTGCCAGTGCACTCTCTGGACTCACTTCAGTGCATCCCCAGTGGTGCCAGTGCACTCTGTGGACTCACTGCAGTGCATCCCCAGTGGAGCCAGTGCACTCTCTGGACTCACTGCAGTGCATCCGCAGTGGTGCCATTGCACTCTCTGGACTCACTGCACTGCATCTCCAGTGGTGCCAGTGCACTCTCTGGACTCACTGCACTGCATCCCCAGTGCTGCCAGTGCACTCTCTTGAGTCACTGCACTGCATCCCCTGTGGTGCAAGAGCACTCTCTGGACTCACAGCAGTGCTCACCAGTGGTGCCAGTGCACTCTCTGGACTCACTGCACTGCATCCCCAGTGGTGCCAGTGCACTCTCTGGACTCACTGCACTGCATCCCCAGTGGTGCTAGTGCACTGTGTGGACTCACTGTACTGCATCCCCAGTGGTGTCAGTGCAATCTCTGGACTCACTGCAGTGCATCCCCAGTGGTGCCAGTGCACTCTCAGGACTCACTGCACTGCATCCCCAGTGGTGCCAGTGCACTCTCTGGACTCACTGCACTGCATCCCCAGTAGTGACAGTGCACTCTCTGGACTCACTGCACTGCATCCCCAGTGGTGCCAGTGCACTCACTGGATTCACAGCACTGCATCCCCAGTGGTGCCAGTGCAATCTCTGGACTCACTGCACTGCATCCCCAGTGGTGCCAGTGCACTCTCTGCACTCACTGTACTGCATCCCCAGTGGTGACAGTGCACTCTCTGGACTCACTGCAGTGCATCCCCAGTGGTGCCAGTGCAGTCTCTGGAGTAACTGCAGTGCATCCCCACTGGTGCCAGTGCACTCTCTGGACTCACTGCACTGCATCCCCAGTGGTGCCAGTGCAGTCTCTGGAGTAACTGCAGTGCATCCCCACTGGTGCCAAAGCACTCTCTGGACTCACTGCAGTGCATCCCCAGTGGTGCCACTGCACTCTCTGGACTCACTGCAGTGCATCCCCAGTGGTGCCAGTGCACTCTCTGGACTCATTGAAGTGCATTCTCAGTGGTGCCAGTGCACTCTCTGGACTCACTGCAGTGCATCCCCAGTGGTGCCAGTACACTCACTGGACTCACTGCACTGCATCCCCAGTGGTGCCAGTGCACTCTCTTGCCTCACTAAACTGCATCACCAGTGGTGCCACTGCACTCTCTGGACTCACTGCACTGCTTCCTCAGTGGTGCCAGTGCACTCACTGGACTCACTGCAGTGCATCCCCACTGGAGCCAGTGCACTCTCTGGGCTCACTGCAGTGCATCCCCAGTGGTGCCAGTGCGCTCTCTGGAGTCACAGCACTGCATCCCCAGTGGTGCCAGTGCAATCTCTGGACTCAGTGCACTGCATCCCCAGTGGTGCCAGTGCACTCTCTGGACTCACTGCACTGCATCCCCGGTGGTGCCAGTGCAGTCTCTGGAGTAACTGCACTGCATCCCCACTGGTGCCAAAGCACTCTCTGGACTTCCAGCACCGCATCCCCAGTGGTGCCAGTGCACTCTCTGGACTCACTGCACTGCATGCCCAGTGGTGCCAGTGCACTCTCTGGACTCAGTGTACTGCATACCCACTGGTGCCAGTGCACTCTGTGGACTCACTGTACTGCATCCCCAGTGGTGCCAGTGCACTCTCTGGACTCACTGCAGTGCATCCCCAGTGGTGCCAGTGCACTCTCTGGACTCACTGCAGTGCATCCCCAGTGGTGCCAGTGCACTGTCTGGACTCACTGCACTGAAGCCCCAGTGGTGCCAGTGCACTCTCTGGACTCACTGCACTGCATCCCCAGTGGTGCCAGTGCACTCTCTGGACTCACTGCAGGGCATCCCCATTGGTGCCATTTCACTGTCTGGACTCACTGCAGTGCATCCCCAGTGGTGCCAGTACACTCTCTGGACTCACTGTACTGCACCCCCAGTGGTGCCAGTGCACTCACTGGACTCACTGCACTGCATCCCCAGTGGTGCCAGTGCACTCACTGGACTCACTGGACACATCCCCAGTGGTGCCAGTGCACTCTCTGGACTCACTGCAGTGCATCCCCATTGGTGCCAGTGCACTCTCTGGACTCACTGCACTGCATCCCCACTGGTGCCAGTGTACTCTCTGGACTCACTGCAGTGCATCCCCAGTGGTGCCAGAGCACTCTCTGGACTCACTGCACTGCATCCCCACTGGTGCCAGTGCACTCTCTGGACTCACCGGGGTGCATCCCCAGTTGTGCCAGTGCACTCTCTGGACTCACTGCAGTGCATCCCCAGTGGTGCCAGTGCACTCTCTGGACTCACTGCACTGCATCCCCAGTGGTGCCAGTGCACTCTCTGGACTCACTGCACTGCATCCCCAGTGGTGCCAGTGCACTCTCTGGACTCACTGTACTGCATCACCAGTGGTGCCAGTGCACTCTCTGGACTCACTGCAGTGCATTCCCAGTGGTGCCATTGCACTCTTTGGACTCACTGCACTGCAGCCCCATTGGTGCCAGTGCACTCTCTGGACTCACTGCACTGCATCACAGGTGGTGCCAGTGCACTCTCTGGACTCACTGCACTGCATCCCCAGTGGTGCCAGTGCACTCTCTGGACTCACAGCACTGCATCCCCAGTGGTGCCAGTGCACTCTCTGCACTCACTTCTCTGCATTCCCATTGGTGCCAGTGAAGTCTCTGGACTCACTGCACTGCATCCCCAGTGGTGCCAGTGCAATCTCTGGACTCACTGCAGTGCATCACCAGTGGTGCCAGTGCACTCTCAGGACTCACTGCACTGCATCCCCAGTGGTGCCAGTGCACTCTCTGGACTCACTGCAGTGCATCCCCAGTGGTGCCAGTGCACTCTCTGGACTCACTGCAGTGCATCCCCAGTGGTGCAAGTGCACTCTCTCGAGTCACTGCACTACATCCCCAGTGGTGCCAGTGCACTCACTGGACTCACTGTACTGCATCATCTGTGGTGCCAGTGCACTCTCTGGACTCACTGCAATGCATCTCCAGTGGTGCCAGAGCACTCTCTGGACTCACTGCACTGCATCCCCAGTGGTGCCAGTGCACTCTCTGGACTCACTGCACCGTATCCCCAGTGGTGTCAGTGCACTCTCTGGACTCAGTGCACTGCATCCCCTGTGGTGCCAGTGCACTCTCTGGACTCACTGCAGTGCATCCCCAGTGGTGCCAGTGCACTCTCTGGACTCACTGCACTGCATCCCCAGTGGTGCCAGTGCAATCTCTGGACTCACTGTAGTGCATCCCCAGTGGTGCCAGTGCACTCTCTGGACTCACTGCAGTGCATCCCCAGTGGTGCCAGTGCACTCTCTGGACTCACTGCACTGCATCCCCAGTGGTGCCAGTGCACTCTCTGGACTCACTGCACTGCATCCCCAGTGGTGCCAGTGCACTCTCTGGACTCACTGCACTGTATCCCCAGTGGTGCCAGTGCACTCACTGGATTCACTGCAGTGCATCCCCAGTGGTGCCAGTGCACTCTCTGGACTCACTGCACTGCATCCCCAGTGGTGCCAGTGCACTCTGTGGACTCACTGCACTGCATCCCCAGTGGTGACAGTGCACTCTCTGGACTCACTGCAGTGCATCCCCAGTGGTGACAGTGTACTCTCTGGACTCACTGCAGTGCATCCCCAGTGGTGCCAGTGCACTCTCTGGACTCACTGCACTGCATCCCCAGTGGTGCCAGTGCAGTCTCTGGAGTAACTGCAGTGCATCCCCACTGGTGCCAAAGCACTCTCTGGACTCCGGCACCGCATCCCCAGTGGTGCCAGTGCACTCTCTGGAGTCACAGCACTGCATCCCCAGTGGTGCCAGTGCACTCTCTGGAGTCACAGCACTGCATCCCCAGTGGTGCCAGTGCACTCTCTGGACTCACTGAAGTGCATCCCCAGTGGTGCCAGTGCACTCACTGGACTCACTGAAGTGCATTCTCAGTGGTGCCAGTGCACTCTCTGGACTCACTGCAGTGCATCCCCAGTGGTGCCAGTACACTCACTGGACTCACTGCACTGCATCCCCAGTGGTGCCAGTGCACTCTCTGGACTCACTAAACTGCATCACCAGTGGTGTCTCTGCACTCTCTGGACTCACTGCACTGCTTCCCCAGTGGTGCCAGTGCACTCACTGGACTCACTGCAGTGCATCCCCAGTGGTGCCAGTGCACTCTCTGGACTCACTGCACTGCATCCCCAGTGGCGCCAGTGCACTCTCTGGACTCACTGCACTGCATCCCCAGTGGTGCCTGTGCGCTCTCTGGAGTCACAGCACTGCATCCCCAGTGGTGCCAGTGCAATCTCTGGACTCACTGCACTGCATCCCCAGTGGTGCCAGTGCACTCTCTGGACTCACTGAAGTGCATTCTCAGTGGTGCCAGTGCACTCTCTGGACTCACTGCACTGCATCCCCAGTGGTGCCAGTGCACTCTCTGGACTCACTGAACTGCATCCCCAGTGGTGCCAGTGCACTCTCTTGAGTCACCGCACTGCATCCCCTGTGGTGCAAGAGCACTCTCTGGACTCACAGCAGTGCATCACCAGTGGTGCCAGTGCACTCTCTGGACTCACTGCACTACATCCCCAGTGGTGCCAGTGCACTCTCTGGACTCACTGCACTGCATCCCCACTGGTGCTAGTGCACTGTGTGGACTCACTGTACTGCATTCCCGGTGGTGCCAGTGCAATCTCTGGACTCACTGCACTGCATCCCCAGTGGTGCCTGTGCGCTCTCTGGAGTCACAGCACTGCATCCCCAGTGGTGCCAGTGCAATCTCTGGACTCACTGCACTGCATCCCCAGTGGTGCCAGTGCACTCTCTGGACTCACTGAAGTGCATTCTCAGTGGTGCCAGTGCACTCTCTGGACTCACTGCACTGCATCCCCAGTGGTGCCAGTGCACTCTCTGGACTCACTGAACTGCATCCCCAGTGGTGCCAGTGCACTCTCTTGAGTCACCGCACTGCATCCCCTGTGGTGCAAGAGCACTCACTGGACTCACTGCAGTGCATCCCCAGTGGTGCCAGTGCACTCTCTGGACTCACTGCAGTGCATCCCCAGTGGTGCCAGTGCACTCTCTGGACTCACTGCAGTGCATCCCCAGTGGTGCCAGAGCACTCTCTGGACTCACTGCACTGCATCCCCACTGGTGCCAGTGCACTCTCTGGACTCACCGGGGTGCATCCCCAGTTGTGCCAGTGCACTCTCTGGACTCACTGCAGTGCATCCCCAGTGGTGCCAGTGCACTCTCTGGACTCACTGCACTGCATCCCCAGTGGTGCCAGTGCACTCTCTGGACTCACTGCACTGAAGACCCAGTGGTGCCAGTGCACTCTCTGGACTCACTGCACTGCATCCCCAGTGGTGCCAGTGCACTCTCTGGACTCACTGCAGGGCATCCCCAGTGGTGCCAGTGCACTGTCTGGACTCACTGCAGTGCATCCCCAGTCCTGCCAGTGCACTCTCTGGACTCACTGTACTGCACCCCCAGTGGTGCCAGTGCACTCACTGGACTGACTGCACTGCATCCCCAGTGGTGCCAGTGCACTCTCTGGACTCACTGCACTGCATCCCCACTGGTGCCAGTGTACTCTCTGGACTCACTGCACTGCATCCCCAGTGGTGCCAGTGCACTCACTGGACTCACTGGACACATCCCCAGTGGTGCCAGTGCACTCTCTGGACTCACTGCAGTGCATCACCAGTGGTGCCAGTGCACTCTCTGGACTCACTGCACTGCATCCCCAGTGGTGCCAGTGCACTCTCTGGACTCACTGCAGTGCATCCCCAGTGGTGCCAGTGCACTCTCTGGACTCACTGCAGTGCATCCCCAGTGGTGCAAGTGCACTCTCTCGAGTCACTGCACTACATCCCCAGTGGTACCAGTGCACTCACTGGACTCACTGTACTGCATCATCTGTGGTGCCAGTGCACTCTCTGGACTCACTGCAATGCATCTCCAGTGGTGCCAGTGCACTCTCTGGACTCACTGCACTGCATCCCCAGTGGTGCCAGTGCACTCTCTGGACTCACTGCACTGTATCACCAGTGGTGCCAGTGCACTCACTGGATTCACTGCAGTGCATCCCCAGTGGTGCCAGTGCACTCTCTGGACTCACTGCACTGCATCCCCAGTGGTGCCAGTGCACTCTGTGGACTCACTGCACTGCATCCCCAGTGGTGACAGTGCACTCTCTGGACTCACTGCAGTGCATCCCCAGTGGTGACAGTGCACTCTCTGGACTCACTGCAGTGCATCCCCAGTGGTGCCAGTGCACTCTCTGGACTCACTGCACTGCATCCCCAGTGGTGCCAGTGCAGTCTCTGGAGTAACTGCAGTGCATCCCCACTGGTGCCAAAGCACTCTCTGGACTCCCGGCACCGCATCCCCAGTGGTGCCAGTGCACTCTCTGGAGTCACAGCACTGCATCCCCAGTGGTGCCAGTGCACTCTCTGGACTCACTGAAGTGCATCCCCAGTGGTGCCAGTGCACTCTCTGGACTCACTGCCCTGCATCCCCAGTGGTGCCAGTGCACTCTCTGGACTCACTGAAGTGCATTCTCAGTGGTGCCAGTGCACTCTCTGGACTCACTGCAGTGCATCCCCAGTGGTGCCAGTACACTCACTGGACTCACTGCACTGCATCCCCAGTGGTGCCAGTGCACTCTCTGGACTCACTAAACTGCATCACCAGTGGTGTCTCTGCACTCTCTGGACTCACTGCACTGCTTCCCCAGTGGTGCCAGTGCACTCACTGGACTCACTGCAGTGCATCCCCAGTGGTGCCAGTGCACTCTCTGGACTCACTGCAGTGCATCCCCAGTGGTGCCAGTGCACTCTCTGGACTCACTGCACTGCATCCCCAGTGGTGCCTGTGCGCTCTATGGAGTCACTGCACTGCATCCCCAGTGGTGCCAATGCAATCTCTGGACTCACTGCACTGCATCCCCTGTGGTGCTAGTGCACTGTGTGGACTCACTGTACTGCATTCCCGGTGGTGCCAGTGCAATCTCTGGACTCACTGCACTGCATCCCCAGTGGTGCCAGTGCACTCTCTGGACTCACTGCACTGCATCCCCAGTGGTGCCTGTGCGCTCTCTGGAGTCACAGCACTGCATCCCCAGTGGTGCCAGTGCAATCTCTGGACTCACTGCACTGCATCCCCAGTGGTGCCAGTGCACTCTCTGGACTCACTGAAGTGCATTCTCAGTGGTGCCAGTGCACTCTCTGGACTCACTGCACTGCATCCCCAGTGGTGCCAGTGCACTCTCTGGACTCACTGCACTGCATCCCCAGTGGTGCTAGTGCACTGTGTGGACTCACTGTACTGCATTCCCGGTGGTGCCAGTGCAATCTCTGGACTCACTGCACTGCATCCCCAGTGGTGCCAGTGCACTCTCTGGACTCACTGCACTGCGTCCCCAGTGGTGCCTGTGCGCTCTCTGGAGTCACAGCACTGCATCCCCAGTGGTGCCAGTGCAATCTCTGGACTCACTGCACTGCATCCCCAGTGGTGCCAGTGCACTCTCTGCACTCACTGAAGTGCATTCTCAGTGGTGCCAGTGCACTCTCTGGACTCACTGCACTGCATCCCCAGTGGTGCCAGTGCACTCTCTGGACTCACTGAACTGCATCCCCAGTGGTGCCAGTGCACTCTCTTGAGTCACCGCACTGCATCCCCTGTGGTGCAAGAGCACTCTCTGGACTCACAGCAGTGCATCACCAGTGGTGCCAGTGCACTCTCTGGACTCACTGCACTGCATCCCCAGTGGTGCCAGTGCACTCTCTGCACTCACTGCACTGCATCCCCAGTGGTGCTAGTGCACTGTGTGGACTCACTGTACTGCATTCCCGGTGGTGCCAGTGCAATCTCTGGACTCACTGCACTGCATCCCCAGTGGTGCCAGTGCACTCTCTGGACTCACTGCACTGCGTCCCCAGTGGTGCCTGTGCGCTCTCTGGAGTCACAGCACTGCATCCCCACTGGTGGTGCCAGTGCAATCTCTGGACTCACTGCACTGCATCCCCAGTGGTGCCAGTGCACTCTCTGCACTCACTGAAGTGCATTCTCAGTGGTGCCAGTGCACTCTCTGGACTCACTGCACTGCATCCCCAGTGGTGCCAGTGCACTCTCTGGACTCACTGAACTGCATCCCCAGTGGTGCCAGTGCACTCTCTTGAGTCACCGCACTGCATCCCCTGTGGTGCAAGAGCACTCTCTGGACTCACAGCAGTGCATCACCAGTGGTGCCAGTGCACTCTCTGGACTCACTGCACTGCATCCCCAGTGGTGCCAGTGCACTCTCTGGACTCACTGCACTGCATCCCCAGTGGTGCTAGTGCACTGTGTGGACTCACTGTACTGCATTCCCGGTGGTGCCAGTGCAATCTCTGGACTCACTGCACTGCATCCCCAGTGGTGCCAGTGCACTCTCTGGACTCACTGTACTGCATCCCCAGTGGTGCCTGTGCGCTCTCTGGAGTCACAGCACTGCATCCCCAGTGGTGCCAGTGCAATCTCTGGACTCACTGCACTGCATCCCCAGTGGTGCCAGTGCACTCTCTGGACTCACTGAAGTGCATTCTCAGTGGTGCCAGTGCACTCTCTGGACTCACTGCAGTGCATCCCCAGTGGTGCAAGTGCACTCTCTCGAGTCACTGCACTACATCCCCAGTGGTGCCAGTGCACTCACTGGACTCACTGTACTGCATCATCTGTGGTGCCAGTGCACTCTCTGGACTCACTGCACTGCATCCCCAGTGGTGCCAGTGCACTCACTGGATTCACTGCAGTGCATCCCCAGTGGTGCCAGTGCACTCTCTGGACTCACTGCACTGCATCCCCAGTGGTGCCAGTGCACTCTGCGGACTCACTGCACTGCATCCCCAGTGGTGACAGTGCACTCTCTGGACTCACTGCAGTGCATCCCCAGTGGTGACAGTGCACTCTCTGGACTCACTGCAGTGCATCCCCAGTGGTGCCAGTGCACTCTCTGGACTCACTGCAGTGCATCCCCAGTGGTGACAGTGCACTCTCTGGACTCACTGCACTGCATCCCCAGTGGTGCCAGTGCAATCTCTGGACTCACTGCACTGCATCCCCAGTGGTGCCAGTGCACTCTCTGGACTCACTGAAGTGCATTCTCAGTGGTGCCAGTGCACTCTCTGGACTCACTGCACTGCATCCCCAGTGGTGCCTGTGCACTCTCTGGACTCACTGCAGTGCATCCCCAGTGGTGCAAGTGCACTCTCTCGAGTCACTGCACTACATCCCCAGTGGTGCCAGTGCACTCACTGGACTCACTGTACTGCATCATCTGTGGTGCCAGTGCACTCTCTGGACTCACTGAACTGCATCCCCAGTGGTGCCAGTGCACTCTCTGGACTCACTGCACTGTATCCCCAGTGGTGCCAGTGCACTCACTGGATTCACTGCAGTGCATCCCCAGTGGTGCCAGTGCACTCTCTGGACTCACTGCACTGCATCCCCAGTGGTGCCAGTGCACTCTGTGGACTCACTGCACTGCATCCCCAGTGGTGACAGTGCACTCTCTGGACTCACTGCAGTGCATCCCCAGTGGTGACAGTGCACTCTCTGGACTCACTGCAGTGCATCCCCAGTGGTGCCAGTGCACTCTCTGGACTCACTGCACTGCATCCCCAGTGGTGCCAGTGCAGTCTCTGGAGTAACTGCAGTGCATCCCCACTGGTGCCAAAGCACTCTCTGGACTCCCGGCACCGCATCCCCAGTGGTGCCAGTGCACTCTCTGGACTCACTGCACTGCATCCCCAGTGGTGCCAGTGCACTCTCTGGAGTCACAGCACTGCATCCCCAGTGGTGCCAGTGCACTCTCTGGACTCACTGAAGTGCATCCCCAGTGGTGCCAGTGCACTCTCTGGACTCACTGAAGTGCATTCTCAGTGGTGCCAGTGCACTCTCTGGACTCACTGCAGTGCATCCCCAGTGGTGCCAGTACACTCTCTGGACTCACTGCACTGCATCCCCAGTGGTGCCAGTGCACTCTCTGGACTCACTAAACTGCATCACCAGTGGTGTCTCTGCACTCTCTGGACTCACTGCACTGCTTCCCCAGTGGTGCCAGTGCACTCACTGGACTCACTGCAGTGCAACCCCAGTGGTGCCAGTGCACTCTCTGGACTCACTGCAGTGCATCCCCAGTGGTGCCAGTGCACTCTCTGGACTCACTGCACTGCATCCCCAGTGGTGCCTGTGCGCTCTCTGGAGTCACAGCACTGCATCCCCAGTGGTGCCAGTGCAATCTCTGGACTCACTGCACTGCATCCCCAGTGGTGCTAGTGCACTGTGTGGACTCACTGTACTGCATTCCCGGTGGTGCCAGTGCAATCTATGGACTCACTGCACTGCATCCCCAGTGGTGCCAGTGCACTCTCTGGACTCACTGCACTGCATCCCCAGTGGTGCCTGTGCGCTCTCTGGAGTCACAGCCCTGCATCCCCAGTGGTGCCAGTGCAATCTCTGGACTCACTGCACTGCATCCCCAGTGGTGCCAGTGCACTCTCTGGACTCACTGAAGTGCTTTCTCAGTGGTGCCAGTGCACTCTCTGGACTCACTGCACTGCATCCCCAGTGGTGCCAGTGCACTCTCTGGACTCACTGAACTGCATCCCCAGTGGTGCCAGTGCACTCTCTTGAGTCACCGCACTGCATCCCCTGTGGTGCAAGAGCACTCTCTGGACTCACAGCAGTGCATCACCAGTGGTGCCAGTGCACTCTCTGGACTCACTGCACTGCATCCCCAGTGGTGCCAGTGCACTCTCTGGACTCACTGCACTGCATCCCCAGTGGTGCTAGTGCACTGTGTGGACTCACTGTACTGCATTCCCGGTGGTGCCAGTGCAATCTCTGGACTCACTGCACTGCATCCCCAGTGGTGCCAGTGCAATCTCTGGACTCACTGCACTGCGTCCCCAGTGGTGCCTGTGCGCTCTCTGGAGTCACAGCACTGCATCCCCAGTGGTGCCAGTGCAATCTCTGGACTCACTGCACTGCATCCCCAGTGGTGCCAGTGCACTCTCTGGACTCACTGAAGTGCATTCTCAGTGGTGCCAGTGCACTCTCTGGACTCACTGCACTGCGTCCCCAGTGGTGCCTGTGCGCTCTCTGGAGTCACAGCACTGCATCCCCAGTGGTGCCAGTGCAATCTCTGGACTCACTGCACTGCATCCCCAGTGGTGCCAGTGCACTCTCTGGACTCACTGAAGTGCATTCTCAGTGGTGCCAGTGCACTCTCTGGACTCACTGCCCTGCATCCCCAGTGGTGCCAGTGCACTCTCTGGACTCACTGAACTGCATCCCCAGTGGTGCCAGTGCACTCTCTTGAGTCACCGCACTGCATCTCCTGTGGTGCAAGAGCACTCTCTGGACTCACTGCAGTGCATCACCAGTGGTGCCAGTGCACTCTCTGGACTCACTGCACTGCATCCCCAGTGGTGCCAGTGCACTCTCTGGACTCACTGCACTGCATCCCCAGTGGTGCTAGTGCACTGTGTGGACTCACTGTACTGCATTCCCGGTGGTGCCAGTGCAATCTCTGGACTCACTGCACTGCATCCCCAGTGGTGCCAGTGCACTCTCTGGACTCACTGCACTGCATGCCCAGTGGTGCCAGTGCACTCTCTGGACTCACTGTACTGCATACCCACTGGTGCCAGTGCACTCTGTGGACTCACTGTACTGCATCCCCAGTGGTGCCAGTGCACTCTCTGGACTCACTGCACTGCATCCCCAGTGGTGCCAGTGCACTCTCTGGACTCACTGCAGTGCATCCCCAGTGGTGCCAGTGCACTGTCTGGACTCACTGCACTGAAGCCCCAGTGGTGCCAGTGCACTCTCTGGACTCACTGCACTGCAACCGCAGTGGTGCCAGTGCACTCTCTGGACTCACTGCAGGGCATCCCCATTGGTGCCAGTGCACTGTCTGGACTCACTGCAGTTCATCCCCAGTGGTGCCAGTACACTCTCTGGACTCACTGTACTGCACCCCCAGTGGTGCCAGTGCACTCACTGGACTCACTGCACTGCATCCCCAGTGGTGCCAGTGCACTTACTGGACTCACTGGACACATCCCCAGTGGTGCCAGTGCACTCTCTGGACTCACTGCAGTGCATCCCCAGTGGTGCCAGTGCACTCTCTGGACTCACTGAAGTGCATTCTCAGTGGTGCCAGTGCACTCTCTGGACTCACTGCCCTGCATCCCCAGTGGTGCCAGTGCACTCTCTGGACTCACTGAACTGCATCCCCAGTGGTGCCAGTGCACTCTCTTGAGTCACCGCACTGCATCTCCTGTGGTGCAAGAGCACTCTCTGGACTCACTGCAGTGCATCACCAGTGGTGCCAGTGCACTCTCTGGACTCACTGCACTGCATCCCCAGTGGTGCCAGTGCACTCTCTGGACTCACTGCACTGCATCCCCAGTGGTGCTAGTGCACTGTGTGGACTCACTGTACTGCATTCCCGGTGGTGCCAGTGCAATCTCTGGACTCACTGCACTGCATCCCCAGTGGTGCCAGTGCACTCTCTGGACTCACTGCACTGCATGCCCAGTGGTGCCAGTGCACTCTCTGGACTCACTGTACTGCATACCCACTGGTGCCAGTGCACTCTGTGGACTCACTGTACTGCATCCCCAGTGGTGCCAGTGCACTCTCTGGACTCACTGCAGTGCATCCCCAGTGGTGCCAGTGCACTCTCTGGACTCACTGCAGTGCATCCCCAGTGGTGCCAGTGCACTGTCTGGACTCACTGCACTGAAGCCCCAGTGGTGCCAGTGCACTCTCTGGACTCACTGCACTGCATCCGCAGTGGTGCCAGTGCACTCTCTGGACTCACTGCAGGGCATCCCCATTGGTGCCAGTGCACTGTCTGGACTCACTGCAGTGCATCCCCAGTGGTGCCAGTACACTCTCTGGACTCACTGTACTGCACCCCCAGTGGTGCCAGTGCACTCACTGGACTCACTGCACTGCATCCCCAGTGGTGCCAGTGCACTCACTGGACTCACTGGACACATCCCCAGTGGTGCCAGTGCACTCTCTGGACTCACTGCAGTGCATCCCCAGTGGTGCCAGTGCACTCTCTGGACTCACTGCACTGCATCCCCACTGGTGCCAGTGTACTCTCTGGACTCACTGCAGTGCATCCCCAGTGGTGCCAGAGCACTCTCTGGACTCACTGCACTGCATCCCCACTGGTGCCAGTGCACTCTCTGGACTCACCGGGGTGCATCCCCAGTTGTGCCAGTGCACTCTCTGGACTCACTGCAGTGCATCCCCAGTGGTGCCAGTGCACTCTCTGGACTCACTGCACTGCATCCCCAGTGGTGCCAGTGCAATCTCTGGACTCACTGTAGTGCATCCCCAGTGGTGCCAGTGCACTCTCTGGACTCACTGCAGTGCATCCCCAGTGGTGCCAGTGCACTCTCTGGACTCACTGTACTGCATCACCAGTGGTGCCAGTGCACTCTCTGGACTCACTGCAGTGCATTCCCAGTGGTGCCATTGCACTCTTTGGACTCACTGCACTGCAGCCCCATTGGTGCCAGTGCACTCTCTGGACTCACTGCACTGCATGACAGGTGGTGCCAGTGCACTCTCTGGACTCACTGCAGTGCATCCCCAGTGGTGCCAGTGCACTCTCTGGACTCACTGCAGTGCATCCCCAGTGGTGCAAGTGCACTCTCTCGAGTCACTGCACTACATCCCCAGTGGTGCCAGTGCACTCACTGGACTCACTGTACTGCATCATCTGTGGTGCCAGTGCACTCTCTGGACTCACTGCAATGCATCTCCAGTGGTGCCAGTGCACTCTCTGGACTCACTGCACTGCATCCCCAGTGGTGCCAGTGCACTCTCTGGACTCACTGCACTGTATCCCCAGTGGTGCCAGTGCACTCACTGGATTCACTGCACTGCATCCCCAGTGGTGCCAGTGCACTCTCTGGACTCACTGCACTGCATCCCCAGTGGTGCCAGTGCACTCTGTGGACTCACTGCACTGCATCCCCAGTGGTGACAGTGCACTCTCTGGACTCACTGCAGTGCATCCCCAGTGGTGACAGTGCACTCTCTGGACTCACTGCAGTGCATCCCCAGTGGTGCCAGTGCACTCTCTGGACTCACTGCACTGCATCCCCAGTGGTGCCAGTGCAGTCTCTGGAGTAACTGCAGTGCATCCCCACTGGTGCCAAAGCACTCTCTGGACTCCCGGCACCGCATCCCCAGTGGTGCCAGTGCACTCTCTGGAGTCACAGCACTGCATCCCCAGTGGTGCCAGTGCACTCTCTGGACTCACTGAAGTGCATCCCCAGTGGTGCCAGTGCACTCACTGGACTCACTGAAGTGCATTCTCAGTGGTGCCAGTGCACTCTCTGGACTCACTGCAGTGCATCCCCAGTGGTGCCAGTACACTCACTGGACTCACTGCACTGCATCCCCAGTGGTGCCAGTGCACTCTCTGGACTCACTAAACTGCATCACCAGTGGTGTCTCTGCACTCTCTGGACTCACTGCACTGCTTCCCCAGTGGTGCCAGTGCAATCACTGGACTCACTGCAGTGCATCCCCAGTGGTGCCAGTACACTCTCTGGACTCACTGCACTGCATCCCCAGTGGTGCCAGTGCACTCTCTGGACTCACTGCACTGCATCCCCAGTGGTGCCTGTGCGCTCTCTGGAGTCACAGCACTGCATCCCCAGTGGTGCCAGTGCAATCTCTGGACTCACTGCACTGCATCCCCAGTGGTGCCAGTGCACTCTCTGGACTCACTGAAGTGCATTCTCAGTGGTGCCAGTGCACTCTCTGGACTCACTGCACTGCATCCCCAGTGGTGCCAGTGCACTCTCTGGACTCACTGAACTGCATCCCCAGTGGTGCCAGTGCACTCTCTTGAGTCACCGCACTGCATCCCCTGTGGTGCAAGAGCACTCTCTGGACTCACAGCAGTGCATCACCAGTGGTGCCAGTGCACTCTCTGGACTCACTGCACTGCATCCCCAGTGGTGCCAGTGCACTCTCTGGACTCACTGCACTGCATCCCCAGTGGTGCCAGTGCACTGTGTGGACTCACTGTACTGCATTCCCGGTGGTGCCAGTGCAATCTCTGGACTCACTGCACTGCATCCCCAGTGGTGCCTGTGCGCTCTCTGGAGTCACAGCACTGCATCCCCAGTGGTGCCAGTGCAATCTCTGGACTCACTGCACTGCATCCCCAGTGGTGCCAGTGCACTCTCTGGACTCACTGAAGTGCATTCTCAGTGGTGCCAGTGCACTCTCTGGACTCACTGCACTGCATCCCCAGTGGTGCCAGTGCACTCTCTGGACTCACTGAACTGCATCCCCAGTGGTGCCAGTGCACTCTCTTGAGTCACCGCACTGCATCCCCAGTGGTGCAAGAGCACTCACTGGACTCACTGCAGTGCATCCCCAGTGGTGCCAGTGCACTCTCTGGACTCACTGCAGTGCATCCCCAGTGGTGCCAGTGCACTCTCTGGACTCACTGCAGTGCATCCCCAGTGGTGCCAGTGCACTCTCTGGACTCACTGCACTGCATCCCCAGTGGTGCCAGTGCACTCTCTGGACTCACTGCAGGGCATCCCCAGTGGTGCCAGTGCACTGTCTGGACTCACTGCAGTGCATCCCCAGTGGTGCCAGTGCACTCTCTGGACTCACTGTACTGCACCCCCAGTGGTGCCAGTGCACTCACTGGACTGACTGCACTGCATCCCCAGTGGTGCCAGTGCACTCTCTGGACTCACTGCACTGCATCCCCACTGGTGCCAGTGTACTCTCTGGACTCACTGCACTGCATCCCCAGTGGTGCCAGTGCACTCACTGGACTCACTGGACACATCCCCAGTGGTGCCAGTGCACTCTCTGGACTCACTGCAGTGCATCCCCAGTGGTGCCAGTGCACTCTCTGGACTCACTGCACTGCATCCCCACTGGTGCCAGTGTACTCTCTGGACTCACTGCAGTGCATCCCCAGTGGTGCCAGAGCACTCTCTGGACTCACTGCACTGCATCCCCACTGGTGCCAGTGCACTCTCTGGACTCACCGGGGTGCATCCCCAGTTGTGCCAGTGCACTCTCTGGACTCACTGCACTGCATCCCCAGTGGTGCCAGTGCAATCTCTGGACTCACTGCAGTGCATCCCCAGTGGTGCCAGTGCACTCTCTGGACTCACTGCACAGCATCCCCAGTGGTGCCTGTGCGCTCTCTGGAGTCACAGCACTGCATCCCCAGTGGTGCCAGTGCAATCTCTGGACTCACTGCAGTGCATCCCCAGTGGCGCCAGTGCACTCTCTGGACTCACTGCAGTGCATCCCCAGTGGTGCCAGTGCACTCTCTGGACTCACTGCAGTGCATCCCCAGTGGTGCCAGTGCACTCTCTGGACTCACTGCACTGAAGCCCCAGTGGTGCCAGTGCACTCTCTGGACTCACTGCACTGCATCCCCAGTGGTGCCAGTGCACTCTCTGGACTCACTGCACTGCATCCCCAGTGGTGCCAGTGCACTCTCTGGACTCACTGCAGGGCATCCCCAGTGGTGCCAGTGCACTGTCTGGACTCACTGCAGTGCATCCCCAGTGGTGCCAGTGCACTCTCTGGACTCACTGTACTGCATCCCCACTGGTGCCAGTGTACTCTCTGGACTCACTGCAGTGCATCCCCAGTGGTGCCAGAGCACTCTCTGGACTCACTGCACTGCATCCCCACTGGTGCCAGTGCACTCTCTGGACTCACCGGGGTGCATTCCCAGTTGTGCCAGTGCACTCTCTGGACTCACTGCACTGCATCCCCAGTGGTGCCAGTGCAATCTCTGGACTCACTGTAGTGCATCCCCAGTGGTGCCAGTGCACTCTCTGGACTCACTGCAGTGCATCCCCAGTGGTGCCAGTGCACTCTCTGGACTCACTGCAGTGCATCACCAGTGGTGCCAGTGCACTCTCTGGACTCACTGCACTGCATTCCCAGTGGTGCCATTGCACTCTTTGGACTCACTGCACTGCAGCCCCATTGGTGCCAGTGCACTCTCTGGACTCACTGCACTGCATCACAGGTGGTGCCAGTGCAATCTCTGGACTCACTGCACTGCATCCCCAGTGGTGCCAGTGCACTCTCTGGACTCACTGCACTGCATCCCCAGTGGTGCCAGTGCACTCTCTGCACTCACTTCTCTGCATTCCCAGTGGTGCCAGTGAAGTCTCTGGACTCACTGCACTGCATCCCCAGTGGTGCCAGTGCAATCTCTGGACTCACTGCAGTGCATCACCAGTGGTGCCAGTGCACTCTCTGGACTCACTGCACTGCATCCCCAGTGGTGCCAGTGCACTCTCTGGACTCACTGCAGTGCATCCCCAGTGGTGCCAGTGCACTCTCTGGACTCACTGCACTGCATCCCCAGTGGTGCAAGTGCACTCTCTCGAGTCACTGCACTACATCCCCAGTGGTACCAGTGCACTCACTGGACTCACTGTACTGCATCATCTGTGGTGCCAGTGCACTCTCTGGACTCACTGCAATGCATCTCCAGTGGTGCCAGTGCACTCTCTGGACTCACTGCACTGCATCCCCAGTGGTGCCAGTGCACTCTCTGGACTCACTGCACTGTATCCCCAGTGGTGCCAGTGCACTCACTGGATTCACTGCAGTGCATCCCCAGTGGTGCCAGTGCACTCTCTGGACTCACTGCACTGCATCCCCAGTGGTGCCAGTGCACTCTGTGGACTCACTGCACTGCATCCCCAGTGGTGACAGTGCACTCTCTGGACTCACTGCAGTGCATCCCCAGTGGTGACAGTGCACTCTCTGGACTCACTGCAGTGCATCCCCAGTGGTGCCAGTGCACTCTCTGGACTCACTGCACTGCATCCCCAGTGGTGCCAGTGCAGTCTCTGGAGTAACTGCAGTGCATCCCCACTGGTGCCAAAGCACTCTCTGGACTCCCGGCACCGCATCCCCAGTGGTGCCAGTGCACTCTCTGGACTCAGTGCACTGCATCCCCAGTGGTGCCAGTGCACTCTCTGGACTCACTGCACTGCATCCCCAGTGGTGCCAGTGCACTCTCTGGACTCACTGAAGTGCATCCCCAGTGGTGCCAGTGCACTCTCTGGACTCACTGAAGTGCATTCTCAGTGGTGCCAGTGCACTCTCTGGACTCACTGCACTGCTTCCCCAGTGGTGCCAGTGCACTCACTGGACTCACTGCAGTGCATCACCAGTGGTGCCAGTGCACTCTCCGGACTCACTGCAGTGCATCCCCAGTGGTGCCAGTGCACTCTCTGGACTCACTGCACTGCATCCCCAGTGGTGCCTGTGCGCTCTATGGAGTCACTGCACTGCATCCCCAGTGGTGCCAGTGCAATCTCTGGACTCACTGCACTGCATCCCCAGTGGTGCTAGTGCACTGTGTGGACTCACTGTACTGCATTCCCGGTGGTGCCAGTGCAATCTCTGGACTCACTGCACTGCATCCCCAGTGGTGCCAGTGCACTCTCTGGACTCACTGCACTGCATCCCCAGTGGTGCCTGTGCGCTCTCTGGAGTCACAGCACTGCATCCCCAGTGGTGCCAGTGCACTCTCTGGACTCACTGCACTGCATCCCCAGTGGTGCCAGTGCACTCTCTGGACTCACTGAAGTGCATTCTCAGTGGTGCCAGTGCACTCTCTGGACTCACTGCACTGCATCCCCAGTGGTGCCAGTGCACTCTCTGGACTCACTGAACTGCATCCCCAGTGGTGCCAGTGCACTCTCTTGAGTCACCGCACTGCATCCCCTGTGGTGCAAGAGCACTCTCTGGACTCACAGCAGTGCATCACCAGTGGTGCCAGTGCACTCTCTGGACTCACTGCACTGCACCCCCAGTGGTGCCAGTGCACTCTCTGCACTCACTGCACTGCATCCCCAGTGGTGCTAGTGCACTGTGTGGACTCACTGTACTGCATTCCCGGTGGTGCCAGTGCAATCTCTGGACTCACTGCACTGCATCCCCAGTGGTGACAGTGCACTCTCTGGACTCACTGCACTGCGTCCCCAGTGGTGCCTGTGCGCTCTCTGGAGTCACAGCACTGCATCCCCAGTGGTGCCAGTGCAATCTCTGGACTCACTGCACTGCATCCCCAGTGGTGCCAGTGCACTCTCTGGACTCACTGAAGTGCATTCTCAGTGGTGCCAGTGCACTCTCTGGACTCACTGCACTGCATCCCCAGTGGTGCCAGTGCACTCTCTGGACTCACTGAACTGCATCCCCAGTGGTGCCAGTGCACTCTCTTGAGTCACCGCACTGCATCCCCTGTGGTGCAAGAGCACTCTCTGGACTCACAGCAGTGCATCACCAGTGGTGCCAGTGCACTCTCTGGACTCACTGCACTGCATCCCCAGTGGTGCCAGTGCACTCTCTGGACTCACTGAACTGCATTCTCAGTGGTGCCAGTGCACTCTCTGGACTCACTGCACTGCATCCCCAGTGGTGCCAGTGCACTCTCTGGACTCACTGAACTGCATCCCCAGTGGTGCCAGTGCACTCTCTGGACTCACTGCACTGCATCCCCAGTGGTGCCTGTGCGCTCTCAGGAGTCACAGCACTGCATCCCCAGTGGTGCCAGTGCAATCTCTGGACTCACTGCACTGCATCCCCAGTGGTGCCAGTGCACTCTCTGGACTCACTGAAGTGCATTCTCAGTGGTGCCAGTGCACTCTCTGGACTCACTGCACTGCATCCCCAGTGGTGCCTGTGCACTCTCTGGACTCACTGCAGTGCATCCCCAGTGGTGCAAGTGCACTCTCTCGAGTCACTGCACTACATCCCGAGTGGTGCCAGTGCACTCACTGGACTCACTGTACTGCATCATCTGTGGTGCCAGTGCACTCTCTGGACTCACTGCAATGCATCTCCAGTGGTGCCAGTGCACTCTCTGGACTCACTGCACTGCATCCCCAGTGGTGCCAGTGCACTCTCTGGACTCACTGCACTGTATTCCCAGTGGTGCCAGTGCACTCACTGGATTCACTGCAGTGCATCCCCCGTGGTGCCATTGCACTCTCTGGACTCTCTGCACTGCATCCCCAGTGGTGCCAGTGCACTCTGTGGACTCACTGCACTGCATCCCCAGTGGTGACAGTGCACTCTCTGGACTCACTGCACTGCATCCCCAGTGGTGACAGTGCACTCTCTGGACTCACTGCAGTGCATCCCCAGTGGTGACAGTGCACTCTCTGGACTCACTGCAGTGCATCCCCAGTGGTGCCAGTGCACTCTCTGGACTCACTGCACTGCATCCCCAGTGGTGCCAGTGCAGTCTCTGGAGTAACTGCAGTGCATCCCCACTGGTGCCAAAGCACTCTCTGGACTCCCGGCACCGCATCCCCAGTGGTGCCAGTGCACTCTCTGGACTCACTGCACTGCATCCGCAGTGGTGCCAGTGCACTCTCTGGAGTCACAGCACTGCATCCCCAGTGGTGCCAGTGCACTCTCTGGACTCACTGCACTGCATCCCCAGTGGTGCCTGTGCGCTCTCTGGAGTCACAGCACTGCATCCCCAGTGGTGTCAGTGCAATCTCTGGACTCACTGCAGTGCATCCCCAGTGGTGCCAGTACACTCACTGGACTCACTGCACTGCATCCCCAGTGGTGCCAGTGCACTCTCTGGACTCACTAAACTGCATCACCAGTGGTGTCTCTGCACTCTCTGGACTCACTGCACTGCTTCCCCAGTGGTGCCAGTGCACTCACTGGACTCACTGCAGTGCATCCCCAGTGGTGCCAGTGCACTCTCTGGACTCACTGCAGTGCACCCCCAGTGATGCCAGTGCACTCACTGGACTCACTGCACTGCATCCCCAGTGGTGCCTGTGCGCTCTCTGGAGTCACAGCACTGCATCCCCAGTGGTGCCAGTGCAATCTCTGGACTCACTGCACTGCATCCCCAGTGGTGCTAGTGCACTGTGTGGTCTCACTGTACTGCATTCCCGGTGGTGCCAGTGCAATCTCTGGACTCACTGCACTGCATCCCCAGTGGTGCCAGTGCACTCTCTGGACTCACTGCACTGCATCCCCAGTGGTGCCTGTGCGCTCTCTGGAGTCACAGCACTGCATCCCCAGTGGTGCCAGTGCAATCTCTGGACTCACTGCACTGCATCCCCAGTGGTGCCAGTGCACTCTCTGGACTCACTGATGTGCATTCTCAGTGGTGCCAGTGCACTCTCTGGACTCACTGCACTGCATCCCCAGTGGTGCCTGTGCACTCTCTGGACTCACTGCAGTGCATCCCCAGTGGTGCAAGTGCACTCTCTCGAGTCACTGCACTGCATCCCCAGTGGTGCCAGTGCACTCTCTGGACTCACTGCACTGCATCCCCAGTGGTGCCAGTGCACTCTCTGGACTCACTGAACTGCATCCCAAGTGGTGCCAGTGCACTCTCTTGAGTCACCGCACTGCATTCCCTGTGGTGCAAGAGCACTCTCTGGACTCACAGCAGTGCATCACCAGTGGTGCCAGTGCACTCTCTGGACTCACTGCACTGCATCCCCAGTGGTGCCAGTGCACTCTCTGGACTCACTGCACTGCATCCCCAGTGGTGCTAGTGCACTGTGTGGACTCACTGTACTGCATTCCCGGTGGTGCCAGTGCAATCTCTGGACTCACTGCACTGCATCCCCAGTGGTGCCAGTGCACTCTCTGGACTCACTGCACTGCGTCCCCAGTGGTGCCTGTGCGCTCTCTGGAGTCACAGCACTGCATCCCCAGTGGTGCCAGTGCAATCTCTGGACTCACTGCACTGCATCCCCAGTGGTGCCAGTGCACTCTCTGGACTCACTGAAGTGCATTCTCAGTGGTGCCAGTGCACTCTCTGGACTCACTGCACTGCGTCCCCAGTGGTGCCTGTGCGCTCTCTGGAGTCACAGCACTGCATCCCCAGTGGTGCCAGTGCAATCTCTGGACTCACTGCACTGCATCCCCAGTGGTGCCAGTGCACTCTCTGGACTCACTGAAGTGCATTCTCAGTGGTGCCAGTGCACTCTCTGGACTCACTGCACTGCATCCCCAGTGGTGCCAGTGCACTCTCTTGAGTCACCGCACTGCATCCCCTGTGGTGCAAGAGCACTCTCTGGACTCACAGCAGTGCATCACCAGTGGTGCCAGTGCACTCTCTGGACTCACTGCACTGCATCCCCAGTGGTGCCAGTGCACTCTCTGGACTCACTGCACTGCATCCCCAGTGGTGCTAGTGCACTGTGTGGACTCACTGTACTGCATTCCCGGTGGTGCCAGTGCAATCTCTGGACTCACTGCACTGCATCCCCAGTGGTGCCAGTGCACTCTCTGGACTCACTGCACTGCATCCCCAGTGGTGCCTGTGCGCTCTCTGGAGTCACAGCACTGCATCCCCAGTGGTGCCAGTGCAATCTCTGGACTCACTGCACTGCATCCCCAGTGGTGCCAGTGCACTCTCTGGACTCACTGAAGTGCATTCTCAGTGGTGCCAGTGCACTCTCTGGACTCACTGCACTGCATCCCCAGTGGTGCCAGTGCACTCTCTGGACTCACTGAACTGCATCCCCAGTGGTGCCAGTGCACTCTCTTGAGTCACCGCACTGCATCCCCTGTGGTGCAAGAGCACTCACTGGACTCACTGCAGTGCATCCCCAGTGGTGCCAGTGCACTCACTGGACTCACTGCAGTGCATCCCCAGTGGTGCCAGTGCACTCTCTGGACTCACAGCAGTGCATCACCAGTGGTGCCAGTGCACTCTCTGGACTCACTGCACTGCATCCCCAGTGGTGCCTGTGCACTCTCTGCACTCACTGCACTGCATCCGCAGTGGTGCTAGTGCACTGTGTGGACTCACTGTACTGCATTCCCGGTGGTGCCAGTGCAATCTCTGGACTCACTGCACTGCATCCCCAGTGGTGCCAGTGCACTCTCTGGACTCACAGCACTGCATCCCCAGTGGTGCCAGTGCAATCTCTGGACTCACTGCACTGCATCCCCAGTGGTGCCAGTGCACTCTCTGGACTCACTGAAGTGCATTCTCAGTGGTGCCAGTGCACTCTCTGGACTCACTGCACTGCATCCCCAGTGGTGCCAGTGCACTCTCTGGACTCACTGAACTGCATCCCCAGTGGTGCCAGTGCACTCTCTTGAGTCACCGCACTGCATCCCCTGTGGTGCAAGAGCACTCTCTGGACTCACAGCAGTGCATCACCAGTGGTGCCTGTGCACTCTCTGGACTCACTGCACTGCATCCCCAGTGGTGCCAGTGCACTCTCTGGACTCACTGCACTGCATCCCCAGTGGTGCTAGTGCACTGTGTGGACTCACTGTACTGCATTCCCGGTGGTGCCAGTGCAATCTCTGGACTCAGTGCACTGCATCCCCAGTGGTGCCAGTGCACTCTCTGGACTCACTGCACTGCATCCCCAGTGGTGCCTGTGCGCTCTCTGGAGTCACAGCACTGCATCCCCAGTGTTGCCAGTGCAATCTCTGGACTCACTGCACTGCATCCCCAGTGGTGCCAGTGCACTCTCTGGACTCACTGAAGTGCATTCTCAGTGGTGCCAGTGCACTCTCTGGACTCACTGCACTGCATCCCCAGTGGTGCCTGTGCACTCTCTGGACTCGCTGC
>NW_027664061.1:0-7500 GCF_964034855.1 Anser brachyrhynchus
CGTCTTCACTCTTTCCTAACAACCCTAAACATAACCCTAACCGCAACAAGAAGCTGAACCCGAGTTAGACCCGAAAAAACACGTACGGTGCCACTTTCTGCCATCAAAAAGTGCTCTCAGCGGAAGCCTTTGGGTACACCTGAACTCCCTGGGGGAGCCTTTACGCAACCCCACACTCAACAGGACTCTGCGTCTTCGCTCTTTCCTAACAACCCTAAACATAACCCTAACCGCAACAAGAAGCTGAACCCGAGTTAGACCCGAAAAAACACGTACGGTGCCACTTTCTGCCATCCAAAAGTGCTCTCAGCGGAAGCCTTTGGGTACACCTGAACTCCCTGGGGGAGCCTTTACGCAACCCCACACTCAACAGGACTCTGCGTCTTCACTTTTTCCTAACAACCCTAAACATAACCCTAACCGCAACAAGAAGCTGAACCCGAGTTAGACCCGAAAAAACACGTACGGTGCCACTTTCTGCCATCCAAAAGTGCTCTCAGCGGAAGCCTTTGGGTACACCTGAACTCCCTGGGGGAGCCTTTACGCAACCTCACACTCAACAGGACTCTGCGTCTTCACTCTTTCCTAACAACCCTAAACATAACCCTAACCGCAACAAGAAGCTGAACCCGAGTTAGACCCGAAAAAACACGTACGGTGCCACTTTCTGCCATCAAAAAGTGCTCTCAGCGGAAGCCTTTGGGTACACCTGAACTCCCTGGGGGAGCCTTTACGCAACCCCACACTCAACAGGACTCTGCGTCTTCACTCTTTCCTAACAACCCTAAACATAACCCTAACCGCAACAAGAAGCTGAACCCGAGTTAGACCCGAAAAAACACGTACGGTGCCACTTTCTGCCATCCAAAAGTGCTCTCAGCGGAAGCCTTTGGGTACACCTGAACTCCCTGGGGGAGCCTTTACGCAACCCCACACTCAACAGGACTCTGCGTCTTCACTCTTTCCTAACAACCCTAAACATAACCCTAACCGCAACAAGAAGCTGAACCCGAGTTAGACCCGAAAAAACACGTACGGTGCCACTTTCTGCCATCCAAAAGTGCTCTCAGCGGAAGCCTTTGGGTACACCTGAACTCCCTGGGGGAGCCTTTACGCAACCCCACACTCAACAGGACTCTGCGTCTTCACTCTTTCCTAACAACCCTAAACATAACCCTAACCGCAACAAGAAGCTGAACCCGAGTTAGACCCGAAAAAACACGTACGGTGCCACTTTCTGCCATCAAAAAGTGCTCTCAGCGGAAGCCTTTGGGTACACCTGAACTCCCTGGGGGAGCCTTTACGCAACCCCACACTCAACAGGACTCTGCGTCTTCACTCTTTCCTAACAACCCTAAACATAACCCTAACCGCAACAAGAAGCTGAACCCGAGTTAGACCCGAAAAAACACGTACGGTGCCACTTTCTGCCATCAAAAAGTGCTCTCAGCGGAAGCCTTTGGGTACACCTGAACTCCCTGGGGAGCCTTTACGCAACCCCACACTCAACAGGACTCTGCGTCTTCACTCTTTCCTAACAACCCTAAACATAACCCTAACCGCAACAAGAAGCTGAACCCGAGTTAGACCCGAAAAAACACGTACGGTGCCACTTTCTGCCATCAAAAAGTGCTCTCAGCGGAAGCCTTTGGGTACACCTGAACTCCCTGGGGAGCCTTTACGCAACCCCACACTCAACAGGACTCTGCGTCTTCACTCTTTCCTAACAACCCTAAACATAACCCTAACCGCAACAAGAAGCTGAACCCGAGTTAGACCCGAAAAAACACGTACGGTGCCACTTTCTGCCATCAAAAAGTGCTCTCAGCGGAAGCCTTTGGGTACACCTGAACTCCCTGGGGGAGCCTTTACGCAACCCCACACTCAACAGGACTCTGCGTCTTCACTCTTTCCTAACAACCCTAAACATAACCCTAACCGCAACAAGAAGCTGAACCCGAGTTAGACCCGAAAAAACACGTACGGTGCCACTTTCTGCCATCCAAAAGTGCTCTCAGCGGAAGCCTTTGGGTACACCTGAACTCCCTGGGGGAGCCTTTACGCAACCCCACACTCAACAGGACTCTGCGTCTTCACTCTTTCCTAACAACCCTAAACATAACCCTAACCGCAACAAGAAGCTGAACCCGAGTTAGACCCGAAAAAACACGTACGGTGCCACTTTCTGCCATCCAAAAGTGCTCTCAGCGGAAGCCTTTGGGTACACCTGAACTCCCTGGGGGAGCCTTTACGCAACCCCACACTCAACAGGACTCTGCGTCTTCACTCTTTCCTAACAACCCTAAACATAACCCTAACCGCAACAAGAAGCTGAACCCGAGTTAGACCCGAAAAAACACGTACGGTGCCACTTTCTGCCATCAAAAAGTGCTCTCAGCGGAAGCCTTTGGGTACACCTGAACTCCCTGGGGGAGCCTTTACGCAACCCCACACTCAACAGGACTCTGCGTCTTCACTCTTTCCTAACAACCCTAAACATAACCCTAACCGCAACAAGAAGCTGAACCCGAGTTAGACCCGAAAAAACACGTACGGTGCCACTTTCTGCCATCAAAAAGTGCTCTCAGCGGAAGCCTTTGGGTACACCTGAACTCCCTGGGGGAGCCTTTACGCAACCCCACACTCAACAGGACTCTGCGTCTTCACTCTTTCCTAACAACCCTAAACATAACCCTAACCGCAACAAGAAGCTGAACCCGAGTTAGACCCGAAAAAACACGTACGGTGCCACTTTCTGCCATCAAAAAGTGCTCTCAGCGGAAGCCTTTGGGTACACCTGAACTCCCTGGGGGAGCCTTTACGCAACCCCACACTCAACAGGACTCTGCGTCTTCACTCCTTCCTAACAACCCTAAACATAACCCTAACCGCAACAAGAAGCTGAACCCGAGTTAGACCCGAAAAAACACGTACGGTGCCACTTTCTGCCATCAAAAAGTGCTCTCAGCGGAAGCCTTTGGGTACACCTGAACTCCCTGGGGGAGCCTTTACGCAACCCCACACTCAACAGGACTCTGCGTCTTCACTCTTTCCTAACAACCCTAAACATAACCCTAACCGCAACAAGAAGCTGAACCCGAGTTAGACCCGAAAAAACACGTACGGTGCCACTTTCTGCCATCAAAAAGTGCTCTCAGCGGAAGCCTTTGGGTACACCTGAACTCCCTGGGGGAGCCTTTACGCAACCCCACACTCAACAGGACTCTGCGTCTTCACTCTTTCCTAACAACCCTAAACATAACCCTAACCGCAACAAGAAGCTGAACCCGAGTTAGACCCGAAAAAACACGTACGGTGCCACTTTCTGCCATCAAAAAGTGCTCTCAGCGGAAGCCTTTGGGTACACCTGAACTCCCTGGGGGAGCCTTTACGCAACCCCACACTCAACAGGACTCTGCGTCTTCGCTCTTTCCTAACAACCCTAAACATAACCCTAACCGCAACAAGAAGCTGAACCCGAGTTAGACCCGAAAAAACACGTACGGTGCCACTTTCTGCCATCCAAAAGTGCTCTCAGCGGAAGCCTTTGGGTACACCTGAACTCCCTGGGGGAGCCTTTACGCAACCCCACACTCAACAGGACTCTGCGTCTTCACTCTTTCCTAACAACCCTAAACATAACCCTAACCGCAACAAGAAGCTGAACCCGAGTTAGACCCGAAAAAACACGTACGGTGCCACTTTCTGCCATCAAAAAGTGCTCTCAGCGGAAGCCTTTGGGTACACCTGAACTCCCTGGGGGAGCCTTTACGCAACCCCACACTCAACAGGACTCTGCGTCTTCACTCTTTCCTAACAACCCTAAACATAACCCTAACCGCAACAAGAAGCTGAACCCGAGTTAGACCCGAAAAAACACGTACGGTGCCACTTTCTGCCATCAAAAAGTGCTCTCAGCGGAAGCCTTTGGGTACACCTGAACTCCCTGGGGGAGCCTTTACGCAACCCCACACTCAACAGGACTCTGCGTCTTCACTCTTTCCTAACAACCCTAAACATAACCCTAACCGCAACAAGAAGCTGAACCCGAGTTAGACCCGAAAAAACACGTACGGTGCCACTTTCTGCCATCAAAAAGTGCTCTCAGCGGAAGCCTTTGGGTACACCTGAACTCCCTGGGGGAGCCTTTACGCAACCCCACACTCAACAGGACTCTGCGTCTTCGCTCTTTCCTAACAACCCTAAACATAACCCTAACCGCAACAAGAAGCTGAACCCGAGTTAGACCCGAAAAAACACGTACGGTGCCACTTTCTGCCATCCAAAAGTGCTCTCAGCGGAAGCCTTTGGGTACACCTGAACTCCCTGGGGGAGCCTTTACGCAACCCCACACTCAACAGGACTCTGCGTCTTCACTTTTTCCTAACAACCCTAAACATAACCCTAACCGCAACAAGAAGCTGAACCCGAGTTAGACCCGAAAAAACACGTACGGTGCCACTTTCTGCCATCCAAAAGTGCTCTCAGCGGAAGCCTTTGGGTACACCTGAACTCCCTGGGGGAGCCTTTACGCAACCTCACACTCAACAGGACTCTGCGTCTTCACTCTTTCCTAACAACCCTAAACATAACCCTAACCGCAACAAGAAGCTGAACCCGAGTTAGACCCGAAAAAACACGTACGGTGCCACTTTCTGCCATCAAAAAGTGCTCTCAGCGGAAGCCTTTGGGTACACCTGAACTCCCTGGGGGAGCCTTTACGCAACCCCACACTCAACAGGACTCTGCGTCTTCACTCTTTCCTAACAACCCTAAACATAACCCTAACCGCAACAAGAAGCTGAACCCGAGTTAGACCCGAAAAAACACGTACGGTGCCACTTTCTGCCATCAAAAAGTGCTCTCAGCGGAAGCCTTTGGGTACACCTGAACTCCCTGGGGGAGCCTTTACGCAACCCCACACTCAACAGGACTCTGCGTCTTCACTCTTTCCTAACAACCCTAAACATAACCCTAACCGCAACAAGAAGCTGAACCCGAGTTAGACCCGAAAAAACACGTACGGTGCCACTTTCTGCCATCAAAAAGTGCTCTCAGCGGAAGCCTTTGGGTACACCTGAACTCCCTGGGGGAGCCTTTACGCAACCCCACACTCAACAGGACTCTGCGTCTTCACTCTTTCCTAACAACCCTAAACATAACCCTAACCGCAACAAGAAGCTGAACCCGAGTTAGACCCGAAAAAACACGTACGGTGCCACTTTCTGCCATCCAAAAGTGCTCTCAGCGGAAGCCTTTGGGTACACCTGAACTCCCTGGGGGAGCCTTTACGCAACCCCACACTCAACAGGACTCTGCGTCTTCACTTTTTCCTAACAACCCTAAACATAACCCTAACCGCAACAAGAAGCTGAACCCGAGTTAGACCCGAAAAAACACGTACGGTGCCACTTTCTGCCATCCAAAAGTGCTCTCAGCGGAAGCCTTTGGGTACACCTGAACTCCCTGGGGGAGCCTTTACGCAACCTCACACTCAACAGGACTCTGCGTCTTCACTCTTTCCTAACAACCCTAAACATAACCCTAACCGCAACAAGAAGCTGAACCCGAGTTAGACCCGAAAAAACACGTACGGTGCCACTTTCTGCCATCAAAAAGTGCTCTCAGCGGAAGCCTTTGGGTACACCTGAACTCCCTGGGGGAGCCTTTACGCAACCCCACACTCAACAGGACTCTGCGTCTTCACTCTTTCCTAACAACCCTAAACATAACCCTAACCGCAACAAGAAGCTGAACCCGAGTTAGACCCGAAAAAACACGTACGGTGCCACTTTCTGCCATCAAAAAGTGCTCTCAGCGGAAGCCTTTGGGTACACCTGAACTCCCTGGGGGAGCCTTTACGCAACCCCACACTCAACAGGACTCTGCGTCTTCACTCTTTCCTAACAACCCTAAACATAACCCTAACCGCAACAAGAAGCTCAACCCGAGTTAGACCCGAAAAAACACGTACGGTGCCACTTTCTGCCATCAAAAAGTGCTCTCAGCGGAAGCCTTTGGGTACACCTGAACTCCCTGGGGGAGCCTTTACGCAACCCCACACTCAACAGGACTCTGCGTCTTCGCTCTTTCCTAACAACCCTAAACATAACCCTAACCGCAACAAGAAGCTGAACCCGAGTTAGACCCGAAAAAACACGTACGGTGCCACTTTCTGCCATCAAAAAGTGCTCTCAGCGGAAGCCTTTGGGTACACCTGAACTCCCTGGCGGAGCCTTTACGCAACCCCACACTCAACAGGACTCTGCGTCTTCACTCTTTCCTAACAACCCTAAACATAACCCTAACCGCAACAAGAAGCTGAACCCGAGTTAGACCCGAAAAAACACGTACGGTGCCACTTTCTGCCATCAAAAAGTGCTCTCAGCGGAAGCCTTTGGGTACACCTGAACTCCCTGGGGGAGCCTTTACGCAACCCCACACTCAACAGGACTCTGCGTCTTCACTCTTTCCTAACAACCCTAAACATAACCCTAACCGCAACAAGAAGCTGAACCCGAGTTAGACCCGAAAAAACACGTACGGTGCCACTTTCTGCCATCAAAAAGTGCTCTCAGCGGAAGCCTTTGGGTACACCTGAACTCCCTGGGGGAGCCTTTACGCAACCCCACACTCAACAGGACTCTGCGTCTTCACTCTTTCCTAACAACCCTGAACATAACCCTAACCGCAACAAGAAGCTGAACCCGAGTTAGACCCGAAAAAACACGTACGGTGCCACTTTCTGCCATCAAAAAGTGATCTCAGCGGAAGCCTTTGGGTACACCTGAACTCCCTGGGGGAGCCTTTACGCAACCCCACACTCAACAGGACTCTGCGTCTTCACTCTTTCCTAACAACCCTAAACATAACCCTAACCGCAACAAGAAGCTCAACCCGAGTTAGACCCGAAAAAACACGTACGGTGCCACTTTCTGCCATCAAAAAGTGCTCTCAGCGGAAGCCTTTGGGTACACCTGAACTCCCTGGGGGAGTCTTTACGCAACCCCACACTCAACAGGACTCTGCGTCTTCACTCTTTCCTAACAACCCTAAACATAACCCTAACCGCAACAAGAAGCTGAACCCGAGTTAGACCCGAAAAAACACGTACGGTGCCACTTTCTGCCATCCAAAAGTGCTCTCAGCGGAAGCCTTTGGGTACACCTGAACTCCCTGGGGGAGCCTTTACGCAACCCCACACTCAACAGGACTCTGCGTCTTCACTCTTTCCTAACAACCCTAAACATAACCCTAACCGCAACAAGAAGCTGAACCCGAGTTAGACCCGAAAAAACACGTACGGTGCCACTTTCTGCCATCAAAAAGTGCTCTCAGCGGAAGCCTTTGGGTACACCTGAACTCCCTGGGGGAGCCTTTACGCAACCCCACACTCAACAGGACTCTGCGTCTTCACTCTTTCCTAACAACCCTAAACATAACCCTAACCGCAACAAGAAGCTGAACCCGAGTTAGACCCGAAAAAACACGTACGGTGCC